>NW_026936257.1:0-70664 GCF_032062105.1 Saccostrea cuccullata | reverse complement strand
GGAAACATGTCATGTGCTTTTAACTGATTGATAAGCAAGTGCTAATTTATCATTATGAAAAGTTTGAAAATCTTGTGACAAAGACTTCTCCGACATAGGTTCTACCTTAATCTGATTTTTTTTTCAATCATGAGAGACTTAATCTTGTCTCTACATGTAAAATATCAAACTACAGAGTTAAGATGTATAATCTTATCTTTTTCTGCTTCTTGACTGTTCGAATATTTACAAATCTCTCTAAATTATTCTGCAAAGATGAAACAAGGAAAGATAAATGATTTAGTAAAGTGTTTTACAGAAGAGGAAGTTATCACCAGAAATTTGCATGATTGGACATGGATTTACGTTGTTAAGATTTGTAAGCTCACCTGAGCGGAAAGCTCAAGTGAGCTTCCCAGCAGATCATCTGTTGTCCTTCGTCTGTCGAGACGTACGTCTGTCTGTCCATCCGTTGTAAACTTTTCAGTAAATTTTCAACTTCTTCTCAAGGACCACCGGGCCAATTTTAATCAAACTTAGTAAAAAGCATCCTTGGGTGAAGGGGAGTTTAAAATGTTTTAATGAAGGGCCGAGTCCCATTTCAAGGGGAGATAATCATGAAAAAGAAAGAAAAAAAAATAGGATGGGATGATTAAATAAAAGTTTTCTTCTCAAGAATCACTGGACCAGAAAAGGCGAAAGTTGTTTGGACGCATCTAGCTGGGGTAGTGTAGATTGTTCAAAATCATGACCTCGGCCGGGGATAGGGCGGGGCCACAATAGGAATCAAAGTTTTACATTAAAATATATACTAGGAAAAATCTTTAAAAATCTTCTTCTCAAGAACCACTGGGCAAGAAAATCTTGAACTTGTGTGGAAGCATCCGGGGGTAGTGTAGATTCTAAATTGATCAAATCATGACCCCCGGGTAGGCCTAGGGCGGGGCCATTAGGGGGAATCCAAGTTTTACTTTGAAATATACAGGAAAAATCTTTAAAAATCTTCTCAAGATCACTGGGCCAGAAAAGCTGAAACTGATATGGAAGCTTCCTGGGTTATTTTAGTTCTGAATTCAGTTGGAAGGGTGTGGTCACAATATGAATTACAAAGGGGGTTTATGGCAAAGAATAGTTTGGGCTAAATCACTCAGGTGAGAGATGTGTCCCATGGGTCTCTTGTTTTTCTTTAGATTAAGGGAATAATTGATTATGACATACCCTCATTCTAAGAGAACTTTAGGATTATAATCAATAATAGAGTTTTTATGTTGTATTCTCCACTCTAAATGACTTTTAAGATTTTGTTTATATAAGCCAACCATTATATAATCTTACAAGAACCCCACGTGAATTCTCAACAGCTCCTTATTTTTTTTACTGATATAAAAATTTGTCTTTCAAACGTACATGTATTTTTTTTTTACACTTTTTGTCTCTGCACAAACAGCCTTAGCCTTTTGCTTATCATTGTAATGAATAACCTTGATCACAAAATCAAAAGGAAGTTGAGACTTCAGCTAATGTCTTGGTAATACAGCAAAAGTTTCGCGTTATAACGCAAAAGTTACGTATTTATACGCGAAAATTTCGTGTTATAATGCGAAAAATTAATTGCTTTTAACCTACGAAAATGAGCTCAGTTGGCTCTCGTACTGCACAAAGCCATAATGATAACTCAAATATTTTCGCGTTGCTCCCCCCCCCCAACTTTTTGTGATAAAAGGGAAAATTAGAATTGTGGGTCAAAAGAATTGGGGGTTTTTTTTTTCTTGTTAACTTTTTCAGGTAAGTATTTTTTTCCCTGGCTGCCCCCCTTTCAAAAACGATGCTACGTCACTGTGGCAAAAAAAAGTGTAATTGATTATTATAGAGGATTCTCTCTATACACGGGTATAAGATATATTAATATTTTATATAGGTGTGAAGTCTATATATATTTCAGTATACACGGTACGTAGTCGGGTTAAATCCTGAGGTCCCTCTGCTTTTATAAATTGGAACCCCAATAATATTAATAAACCAGATGGATCTTGTAAACCTGATCTATTCTATTGGACCCCCCCTCCCCCCGAGAAAAATAATCAAAAATAATCAAAGATATCAAAGTATTAATGAACAAATATCAAAGTTACTTATACTTTAAATTACATAATTACGTACATGTATTTCCAAATGAAGTGCAAACTTACTAGGCCTATTTGACTGCAGAAAAATACCACAGAGTAAATTAAAACTCTTTAGTGTGCAGTGTACAGAGAGGTATTTTTTTCATGGGAACATATAACATTATTCAGTATTAACTAAGCCTTTTATTGTCAACAATTTATATACTCGCATAGAAAAGAAAATGGTGAAATACATTTTAAAAAATATATATATACCTTGGATTAGATTGAAATGCATTTTTTTCTCCTTTCATTTATTGAAATGTGTAATTTTTTATTTAACCGATGACATGTGCATCATGTAAGAATTGGATATAAAAGAGATGTAAATTTATAATTACATGAAGCAAAAAGGAAAAAAAATATTTTTTAAAACTATTTTGAAATATTCTTTATTGATATTCAGTCATTTTTGTTTGCTTTGTCTGTTAAAGATTTTTTGTTGGACTCCACCCCCCCCCCCCCAAGGGCGTAGCCAGGGTACATTTGATGTGGACGCCTGGATAGGCTAGGGGTTTGGGGGTCGCCTTCAGGCCCCTAATGGGTCCAGGGAGAAGCCTTGGTGGGGGTGGTGAATTTTCGACGATTTCGATGTGCATGTTTGACCCTTCTGAAAGCATTTTCTTACACTTTTTCTGTTTGTTATGTAGCCACATTTAAGGTCTGTTCTTTCCTTGCATAAAAAGCGGATAGTCACTTAAAAATGAGAAAAGATCTGTCCAAAAGCGAACCCACTAAAACAATTTTAGACTTGAAGTTCGACAAAATACATATGGTAACATACGGTAGTTGGTTAGAGTGGTTGACTGGTTTAGACAGACCACGTAATTGACTGATAGTCAGGCTTGCATTAATACTAAAAATACATCTCTAGAGATTGAAAATAACAAAGACAGAAGATATTAAGAATTCTTTTCAATGCATTTTCTTGCACATTACCTATGTACATTGTATACATTTTAAAATGAATGTTCTTAAATATTCACAAATCTGGTATCTTAAACTTTTTGCAACAATTATAAAAACATGTAAAATATACTACTTGTTTTAAGATAGTGTAACAGTTACGGATGCCTTATCAGGAGCGGATCCAGGAATTGAAGTTAGGGGGCGCAATATTTAGGCAGGGGGACTGGGGGCCGCCTTGAGGCCAGGTGGGGGCCAGGGGGCGAAGCCCCGGAAGCTCATGGATTCTAGAGGTTTTGTAGGGTAAAAATGAGGTCTACCAAGTACTGCAAGTAGACGTTTTAAACATAATTTTCTCGACAAAACTATATTTATTTTAATTTTGACAATTTAAGGGGTTGCACCCCCCTTAAATCCGCCACTTCTTATTATTATTTTTTTAAAGGTTAAACTAAATTTTACCAATTTTTCGATTTTTGATGTTCCTATATAAAGATGAATAATGATTTTTGAAGTCTCCCATGAATCCGATATTACTGAGGTTAAAATTGGGGTGGGGGGGGGGTATCGTTATGTACAGAAGTTAAGCATTGCGGTTGGAAGGTAATTTCCATTAAGAGAAATTGAACTTTTTGGCATTAAATATAAAATTATTGTTTCTTTTAAGGGAACCGACTGGGGTTTTATTGTGTGACATCTACAATAGAGAAACTCTTTTAGAATGTAATTTATTACACTTGAAAAAAAAAAATCACCAATATTCGATAGTTAATCAAAATCCGGGAAAATCTTTTGATTTCAGTTAGGTGTATAATATTGTAACGTTTTTACAAAGTACAAATGATTTATATTATAATTGGGTCCGCTTAGGTTTCCTTCCTAAGAATCACGTTTATATTGAATCAAGCAAACTTCATTAACAATGTCAAACAACTGACTAAAAGTCACCATATAAACTTTTTCCTTGGTCCTATCTGGATAATGATTAGTAAACTAAATGACAACGAACTATAACAAAAGAATCACCAATAATTTTTCAAACCAATGATCAAATATAAAACTTATCTTTGTAGCTGCAGACTGAGTGGTATAACGAACAGTTCTGTTGTTTCCCGACACAGTCTGCAACTACCCTAAACACACCAAAATAATCACAAAGTAACATTATCATATTAACATGATTAAGACACACAAACACAAGCTAAAGTCACCAAGACACCATAGCTACTAACAGGACACGACTTTTGGTAAGACACAAGCTAAAGTCACAGAGACACCATAGCTACAGTCACAAAGACACTAGGGAACTGGGTCCCTGGGCTGAGTGGTCTAACTAACAATTCTGTTGTTTCCCGACACAGCCCAGGTACCCTTCCTAAGTCACCTAACTCCGACAAAGAGTTACACCAAAAGTAAACGAAACAAGATTGATCCCTGTATTTATACTATATCTCCTATGACTAATTGCTACTGATTGGTCAATAATTTTAATCATTTGATTGGCTAAAATATTAACTCTGATTGGCTACACATAATATGATTTGATTGGGTGATTTAAAAAACTATTTCAATCCACTTAACTAATTCTGATTCATTACAATATCGTATTTCCCCCCAAAACTGATTCTGTTGATTTTGATTTTCATTTATTTTTTTTTATCGTTAATTCTAAATTGTCTCTAAGTTTTTTTGTATTTTTAAAATTATTTACTAATATTTTGCAAAAATATATGAGTACAATTTCCAATATTACGCCTGTCTCGCTCTCTTCTCCTTTCTTTTCTTTTCTTTCTTTCCTTTTATTTTTGGAAATGATGTGGACGTTTTTGCGTACAAAAGTACGTCTGGCTACTCGCCTGCCACCCCCCCCCTTTTCATATCTAATGACTATGTCCAAATATTGCTCGGGTTCGATGAAATCGAGCGACTCAAGCGATAAAACTCGGGATCGGAATTCTGTGTTCCAGAAAGCGAAAATGACGAGAACGGAGATTCGGGAGAAGGTTGAAAAGGGTCAAAAATCAAAATATCTCATTTTTTCAGTGAAATGTAAATGTTAAAATGCAGGTAAGTTATACAATGCGTATCGTTATGACAATGTGCTTAAATTTCAAAGTCAGGACTTGCACATTACGTAAAAAAAAACCAGTGTTACCCAAGCCATGTTTATTTTAGAACTTGTTCAAAATTTTAGTCTCTGTCCTGAATTTGTTCCTTTAGATTAATTCAGTCACTCATTGGTTCAGATTAAGTGAAGGAAATAAGAATCTTTTATGGGGAACTGCTCAGAGGTCACAAAAAAACTTGATAAACAATGTACAATATCATCTGTGGGTGTGCCATGTGACTGGATATGTCTGTTTACCAATACAGTACCATGTTTGTGTACAATGAATTTCCTGAAGTAAATGGATCTGCTTTACTTTATTTTATGTTTTATGGTCAATCATATGGGCAAGGGAGGGATTTTTTTGTGCCAGCACCTACCGCGATTCTGGACCTCGGTTTATACGGTCTCATCTGAAGGTCCAGTCTCCACGTCCCACAGTGGGATTCGAACCCAGGATGTAAGCATTGACTCCTTACAACGAGACTCTAGAGCAGATGCTCTATACACTGTGTGAATTATCCAGTATGACAATTAAGTTTAACTTGGTAGAACATGTTGATTATGAAGGAATAATGGCTTGTATACCTCCAATAGGTAACCAGTGGGAAATAACTCTTGCTAAAATTATGTTTATAAAAAAGTATCTATAGTGGAATTTTAAAAATTAATGGCATTGTACAGTAGATTCAACAACATTGACTTTCTTTTATGCTTTCTCAAGCTGCAAGAACTAAATCTTTATGATAACCAGGGACCTGTTGTATTCAACTTTCTTTCTTTCTGATTGAGAAATGATTCTGGGAAGTTTTCACACAAACTTTGCTTGACAAGTCAAATATACAGGTTTCAGTTTAAATTTTCTTCTTTTTAACACAGTGATATTGATTCATTTGTCATCAGTCATATTTGTTAAGGTTTGGGCATTTATTCATAGTTTAAGAGGCAGTCCACTGAAAATCAGGCAGGGTTGTATTAATAGGCGGCACATCGAATGTGACGAATATTTGAAATTTTATTGAAAACAATATCAATGTAGTCTAAATGGAATAATGTAATCGAAGATTTGTTTTAAAATTGCTTATTTAATAAAATATCCTTTTGTTTCGTGTTCTTGAATTCCCCTATATAAACCACTTAATTTAGGTCAGAAACAACGAACTGTAATTTCCAATACTTATTTAACAGGACTATAATTCATGCTGAACTAAATCTAGAAATATTTCGTCTTTCAGTTTCAAAAATAAAATTGGTGGGCAAAACACTTTGATAGTAGTTTTCTGTCAAAATATATAGACGTTTTTATGAATTTTTGCGATGTAAGAGTTATCTCCCGTGGCATCGGTAAATCTGCTAAACACCTTACTATCGAAATCCTAGTGAAATATTTAGAATATATACACAAAATAAATTATTTAACAAAAACTTACTACTCTATTTTCAAAATAAAATTCATTTTCGCCTCCAAACGTAATATTTAGATTGGCAGTATTATTCAGGTTGAATCCACGTTTCCATTGATGTATCAGTGACGTCATATACCTGACTAATATTGCGTCACAATTGAATAGTTACAAGTTTTCTAAAGAAGTTTGTAAATTCTTTGCATAAAAGTGCAAATAAAACGATTAAAAATAAATAATTTCTCTTTTTCTGTTCAATTACTTTTCAGAGTGCATTATCCTACAATGTTAAATAATCATATATTTTTATATAAAATGTAATTTTTTCACGGGCGACATCTCAGCTAGAAGTCCCTTTTGAAAAGTAATTTTGTACATGTCCGAGAACTAATTTTTTAAACTGATTTACTAGGCTATCATTGGGCTATGCGTACAAATAATTAATTGTTTATATTGAATATTTCTTATAAAATTGGGATGTGAAGAGATTTTATTTTCTTCTGATTATCAAGGAAAGATGAATAGTTTAGATTTTAATACGCAACATTTAATTCAAGTCAAGGGAGTTGAGATGTTTATTTCATAATATTTGTACACACATAAAAAAAAAACCAAAAAAAAAAACCCACTTGATCATGTTGATTATATTTATCTATGCAGTCAAACCAAAGTAAACGATCCGCGGTACGATTAAAAATATTTTATTAAAAAAGTCAAAAATAAGATTTAAAAAATATTTATTGAGGAAAATTACTGTTGAACTCCCCACTTCAATTTGCCACTAAAACGGAAGATTTCGTTGGCATATTTTTTTTGTTTTGTATTGTTTTTGTTTGGGTTTTTTTGGGTTAAATTTGGTGATTGAAACAATCACATACTCACATTCAATATGAAGTTAAAAAATGTGACCATGTTGGCCAATTCTTAAATGTTTTCTCATTAATGGAAGTTTTTTTTAATATGCCGCCTTACCCCCCGTTAAATAATGATACTATATATATGAAATAACTTATTTTCTTATTAATATAAAATTAAATTTTATAAGATGAAAATATAGGGGAAACGGCTTTTATAGATGACAGGTTTAAAAATTTGGATTTATAAAGCCGAGACTGTGCACATTAAAATATTTTCTGCATTTAGGTACGTGCAAGTATATTTTCGCCAATGATAGAATTGAACTTTTTAATTCACGAGAGAATTAAACAGTTAAAACAAACTTTAGTTGAAAATAAGATATTTAATAAAGATAAGCTGTTTACTCTCAGTTGTTGCATAATGCATGTACAAATACTTTGATTTTTTAATACCGAGTATCAAGAAATCGAACAGATGTTATACATGATTGTAATCTTCATGTACGTAAAAGACATTAGTATTTTAAATACATTGTATATATAAACATTTGAATCCATGGATAAAATAATTTTAAAACAGTTGACTAACTGAACAGAAATAAAAGACAAGCATATTTTTTTCTGATACATTAAATGCAGAATATTTCTAGTTTTACGGTAAAAACCGATCCCGATTGAAATAAAACCGATCCCGATTGAAAATAATGCAAAATGTGTAAAGTTATAAAACTAAAGACAACTGCCACCCAAAAGACATGTAAAAAAAATAAATCAAGTAATTTTTTTGCCATATTACAACAAAAGAGCCAAATTTAACATTACATTTATAGTATTTCCTTCTTCATATAATTCCGGTCGGGATCGGTTTAATTGTGAAAAATTGTAAAACATAGGTAAATTTGACTCCTTTTATTTCTCTCAATATACGGGTGCCCACTGATTTTATTGAGTGACTCAAAAAGTTGTACTTTGTATTCATAATAACATGAGAAAAAAAATCTGTCATTGAAATGTATTGGGTTTTATAACGTAATGAAAATTGGATAATGAATTCAAAAAGTTACTTGCTAAACTCAATTTTGGACCACATATTTTTTTCTAAAGAAATACAAATTGGAGTCTTATTCATTACTAAGATTAAAGATAAGAGTCTATAGTATAAATGATATTGATAGACACATCCAGGTTTAGCGTATCTGGTACACACAAAACAAAACAAAAACGTAGTATTTTTTTACCCTCATGTTCCCCTTTTTGCACTTAAAATTGAGCACTTACCAAAAATAGGACTAGAGGAGCACTTAATATTTTCTGATGTTTTCATGTGTAAAAACTTGCTTTAATAAGTCTACATGAAAATATAATAATAATAAAAATCCATGACATGTGATGTGCCACCCATTGCCTGATTTTCAGTGGACTGCCTCTTAATATTATTGGTGTTACTATATGTTTTTGATAAAACTTAGGTTTGCCTCCTCAAACCACATGAAACCTAATCATTAGAAGGTCTAGACTGTGATGTCACAAGAAGTAAGTTTGAGACATAGAATATAGAACTGCCATTTAATACATCTGTACAAATATTTGTATTGCAAGGTATATGTGCATTTGTCTATTTTAAATATGTTTTTCCTTGGGATTGAATAAGTGAAAATCAACCTTTTTTTACCCGGTGCTGACATACTGTAGAATCACAAATTTTTGTTGGGATAAAATTTCGTTGATTTGTCATCAAAAATAGTTTTGTTGGCATTTAATTTCGTCATTTTGAAAGTAACCCTATTCAATATATAGTCAAATAAAATTTCGTGTGGGATTTATTTTCATTGATAGTTGTTAACAATGAAATAAACGAAATTTAATCCCTCACGAATATGTGTGCATTTACAGTATTTCTTTTTACATTAAACTATACTAGGTCAATAAATTATAGATGGTGAAGGACAACTTGGTTTACCTATCATGATTTTATTTGTGGAGTTATTTAGTGTTATCTATTTACTCATTTTTCCTTTTCAGAATAAAAGCGTGTTGAATAAAGTGATAAATTGATATACATGTACCACCAAAGGTGCCCTGCCACAAACTGAGGTAGGATTTTTATGAATATTATTGAACTTTTATGTGGTAAAAAAATTAAAAGACTTTTAAAGAAACATGGAGAGAAACTTTTCTCACAATAGACATTATGCGCAGCATGTACAAAGCAACAGTCAGCAGTTTCCTCACGCCCAGAGAATGGGTCATATAAATCCCACGATGCAAAATCAGTCTCGATCGAGGACTGGACACAGGGTTTTGCTGCCTGACCCAGGGTATCCACAGGCCAGAGGCTCTGGTCCAGATCAGTATATGTATCCCCATTGGAATGCAGAAGTAGAAGGAAATGTACTTCCACAACAAGTATACAGTCACAGAGTTGGCTTCAACAACCCTATGGCAGGAGTGCCCATGAAGATTCAGCCCTCACCACAAGAAAAAAATCAAGGTGGACAGAACTTTGGAAACTTAAACCAAAACAGAGGACCACAAAACTTCAAGACTTCAAACTTTCCTAGAGGACAAGGAACTGCTACCAGTGCACAGCATTTTGGTCCTAGAGGTAGTGCATTTCAGCCACAGAGGTTTCAATCCAATGTAATCAACCAGAGACCAGGGAGTGCACATGTGCTGAAAAATCCTTCACACAGTACTGAAGGATTTCCAAAACCACCACAACAGTCATCTCAAACTGGTAGAGGCCAATTCAACTCAGGTGGAAAGGTTTACAAAGATCAGTCAGGTGTACAGATTAAACGGCAAAATCCAGGGAACAAAGTCCAAGTCACTGAAAGAGGACAAAACAATATCCAGTTACCTAGTGAGAAAAGAAACCTTGCTGCCTCCTCTGCAAAACAGAAAAAGTTCAAAAAGTGCATATTATCAGAGTGCCACATCAGTGTTAATAATATGAAAGATCACATGTTGAAATGTCATCTACCCAAAATATTTAATGTGAATCTTCCTCACGATAAACCTTCTTTAAATGAACTGCGCATGCAAGCTTTGAAAGAGTTAACCTCTTCAATTCTAGGAACCTCAGCAAACATAGAAGACCTTTGTGACTTTTTACGAATGCAAAATCTCATTCCCATCTCCGGACCAGTTGAAGGAAAAATGGAAGATACCATGAGATCCTTTTGTCACTATCATGGATTTGATGAACCGAAAGCCTTTCTTGTTCACACAATAAATAGTCAAGCTGTGCTTTTACATTGGAAAGCCTTGTCCTATCTATTGCAGTATATAGCACCAGCTCAGCAAGAAGAGTTCCACAAACTCTTTCATGCGGAAGGTTTAGAATTTGAATGGGAGATGTTGAAGAACAAAAAACTAAAGCAAAACAAGGATCAACATGGTAATGAAGCCAACATTCCTACTCAGTCATCTGATAATCCAGAAAGGTTAGGGCACATTGAACCTGTCTCACTGAGTCAGATGCCTGTGCCAATGTCTTCTTCAGATAATCAGTCAGATACAGGATTTAGACAGTCCAGAAAAAATGACCGTGAACAGGCTGACCTTGCAATCCAAGAAATAAAAAGAGAAAGAGTGGACCAAGAGCTGGAACTTTCTACAAACATCCCTCCAGAAAAGGTATGTGATCTGCAAACAGAGCTTGGATCATTCCACTCTTCAAATTTTAAAAATAGTGAGAAGGATCAGCTGCAGAAAAGATCCACAGCTCAAAGTGGAGATGCCAATGGTTTGACCAAATCACAGTGTAGACGAAGGAGGCGTACTCAAAATCAGAAAAACGTCAAAGTGTCAAAAACACAAAGAAAGATTAGAAGAAAGAGAGAGGCTCGCAAAATTGATCGGCAGATAAAGAGGCTTAATGCACGTATTGGATGTCCAATTCCTGGATGTTTCTCATCAACAAATCTGAGACAGCATGCTTACAAATTTCACCTCCCTAAAATCTTTGAACTGGATCTTCCAAATTCGGATTCAGATCTTCAAAGCATGCGTTGGTTAACTCTCCGAGACTTGACCTTTTATATTTTGGGTGTAGATGCTCATGTGGAAGACCTGCTAGAATTTATGAGAAACAGAAATGTTTTGCCACAGGAGGTTAAAATAACGCCTGCCTTAGAAATTGCTATGAGAGCCTTATGTCAGCACCAAGGACTGGAGATCCCTATTCAATTCACACTGTGGCCACCAAACAGCCCTGCAATTTTACTTCACTGGAGAGCCCTTCTGGGACTGCTGCAATATGTGACACCACAGCTTCGAGATCAGTTCAAATCTGCTTTTGCTAAAGCAACAATTGGTGGGCTAAGCTTACAGGATGTGCACAGTGTTGGTCACAAAGGCCTTCATTTGTTAAAAGATGTTGAAGAGACTGCCTCTCCTGCCAAAATGGAAAGAGAAGAAGGAATATTCACAGACAATATTTCGTTCGATGAAAGTCCACGAAATTTCAGTGAGAACTTGTACTTTGAATCAGAAAGAGCTGGCACTTATCCAGAAGACAGAGATTACATTCCTCCTCATCAAGAACAGCATGGACAGTTTTGTCAACAAGCTCCCCCACTGGACATTGATAGACAGTACATGGTTGGGCCAGACAGACCATATGAAGAAGTCTATATGCCAGAGCGACTGTCCCTTATGGATAGTCACTTTTACTTTGGGCGTCTCTGCATGTTGTTTGATGTAAGAGATATTTCTCCATCTGGTCTCTTGTCAAATTTAGCAGTCCATGCACAACCAAAAGTCCCAGCAGACATCATTGGTGGAGTCATTGTCTACAGCAACCCAAAGTCTTTTTCCCTTGGTAATTTCACTAATTACCCTGGATGGAGAAATAGCTTTGGTGTGGATGCATTAGCCTCTCCTAATCTTCTGCAGGAAGAATTTGAAGCCATTAGTGTCTTGACCAACAGTGCTGATGCTGCCATTGGAGACATTGGTTTGGACAGGTCAGCTAATAAGGACTCATGGGTGGAACAAGAACTGACATTCAGACAACTTCTGACCCTCAGTACACCTGCTCAACCAATGATCTTAAAGGTCACTGGACCCCAAGGGGACCCATACAGTTTGGATGTCAGTTCACGAGTTCGAGACCTGGTCCGAAGGCAGTGCAGTTCAGACCAATATATACATCTCTGTAACTTCAGGGGAGAAACATCAATGGTGAAGGAATGGTTAGACGACTTTCCAAACTGTTTCTTTGGATTTTCAAGAAAAGTCCTGGAATTTGATGAGCAACAAGTAAAAGGGCTCCAAGCTGTTCCTGATGACCGTCTGCTGCTGGAATCAGATGTGTCAATGCCAGGTGTTCAACAGAGCATTCTAGAGAACAGTCCCTTGTTCCTTGGAGAAGTGGCTTCTGCTGTGGCAACTATTCGTAATGATACTTTGGAAAACATTGCTCAGAAGACAGTGTCTAACACATGTCGTCTGTACAATCTCTAAATGGGGGTTGTCTTTCATTTGTTGTTGAATTTTATTTGGTAACAAAATATTTTTTTTTTTAAATACTTATAGCTTCAGATCGATTTATTCAGTAAGTGTAAATAACATTCATTCTGATGAAGTCTTCAAATCAAAGTAAATTGCTTGGCATGCAAATGAATCTTCAGAATAATAGAGGTATATCATTCATTTTCTTTGATTTGCAATTCATCCAATATCATTCCAAAAGCAATGGTTTGGAAACAGGAAGATCAATTTGGAATATTACAAGACAGTATATAATTAAATATTGCAAGTCTATTTTATTTCAACTTTAGAAACACTATGACCAAATACATCAAACATATTTCTTGATTATGATGCCCTTTGCACTATATATATATTGTACTAACACCTTTGAAAGTTATATGTAAAAACCATAAAACTCTATATTTACATTTGCAAATGTTTTCCTTTATATAACACTACTGAAGGCAAGCGTATTTATAACTGTGTAAATATAGGTATGATAAAAGGCATCTAGAGGTCATAGATGTGCGTTTTATATATACGTTCGACGTAATTTCTTGTGACGTCAAAAATAATTTTTGTAGGGTCGACGCGCGTTTAGTGGATTACATATATGCCGTTGGGTTTGAAAAATAAACACATTTCACACGTTAAAAGTAACAATCAAAATAAAAAGTATGAATAAGTACATGTGTAAATATAAGAAATAAGGTATCATTTTTTGATAGCATACATTGAGATGCAACACAGTTATACATGATCAAATCTTCCATAAAGCCCTTCGGGCTTTATGAGATTTGATCATTGTAGATAACCAACACGTTTCACATCTCAATAGAAAGTAAAAAATGATACTTTATTTCTTAAGTATACATGGTATATTACAATGTATATGTGGTAAAATAATCATTTTATAGAGATATAACAAAAATTGGTGCAGCATGTAATATTGACCAATGTCTGTTTATTTTTACAATATATTGTTCATGCATTGAAACTGCACACTTACTCAGAGTACATGATAAAAGGTATTAATAATAGAACAAAAATAGTTTAGATTTTATTTTATATAGTGACAAATTTATGATATAAGGCATCTATTTGTATACAGGATAAAAAATGTTTAGTTTGTGTATAGGTACAGAAATACCTTTCTTGTAAGAAATTTAATTAGAATTGGTATTTGTTGCACTTCTAGCAATATCAAGTTTAAGATTTAACAAAAGTTTAAGATCACGTGTAATGTGTAACGTGTAAAATGATCCATATGTACATAACATACATATAGTGTTACACAGCATATAATGAACATTATTAAAGATCATGTTTATTTAGTGATCATCAGGGGAAATAAAGCTGTTCATTTTCATTTGTAAAAGTAATCAATAAATAATTCAAAATCATTTATCTTGTAATTTGGACGGATTGTGAACATATAATTATAATCAAAATTTTATTGATTGAACTTTAAAATTAAATTTTACGTCATCTGCATGCATTTTGAGATTCAGTCAATGTCACAGTGACACTATGCCTAATCATCATGATAACAAAATAAGAACCAGTGAAGAATTTTTAACTCCTTGAAATGAAGGTTAAGAACAAAGATAGATTTGAATCCACATTTTATATTGATGTTGAATAGCTATACATGTATTGAATGAAAAGATGGCTTGTACCAAGTCAAATTGACAAATGAACAAGTTTTTTTCATTTGAGGACCCTAATTACCCTTGAGATTATGACAAAAATGTTATGGCAAATGGAGATGTAGAATATTCTCCTTTAAGCAATCTTGACTGAGGTGTATTGACACACTCTGTAATTTGAAGGTCATGGGTTTGAACCCTGCCTTAAGTGACCAAAATCGATAAAAATACTCGTAGGTAGCAACTCTTCCTTAATTGCCAAGTGCTTGGCCTGTGAATTAAAAGTTTCTGGTCCTTTGGATCAGAATTTAAAAACTGAGGCAGGTGTTGGGATAATAAAGATCTCTAGGCCTAGGCTAATTGCCCAATTGCCCTGTGTTCTGAGTTAAGGTCAAAATTTGTGTTATTGAGGGCAAGTCATATTCACTAAAAAGAAGGACAGAAGGCAAGAGTGAAAAAACAGATGACATATGTAACATTGCATTTATCTACTGCCTGTGGTATAATTCATTAATAACAATTAGTACTTATACAGAGGTTATGTTAAAGTGATATTTTCACTATTTGCTACCATTGTTCAGAAGAGGATGATTTCAGGAAGCAAACATACAAGGTCAGAGGTTAGATATACTTTCTTAAACTTTGTTATAATAAAAGTAAAGCATTTCCGAGTTCACAAGCAATGCCATACACCCTACCAGCAAGTCTATACAAGCAACAGTGAGTAATGCAAGAATGTTGCTGATGTAGGTCTGGCAATTGTACAGTGAGTCATATTGGTGCAGCCTGCTTGGATCAGTTGCCAATGTGAATTTTGAATGGCCATAGAATTTCTAAGTTTTGGTCTAAACTTGGGTGAACTTTCCTGTTGAAAAGCAGATGTGGTCCCTAAATTTTTCTGTTTAACGAATAATCAGGGCAAAAAGTTCTTTTGGCACATGCTGCTTTGCTAGCATGACAACAAGTGTTGCCATATTTGCCAGCTGGCTGCACCCTTTGATATTACATTGAAATGTGTAAATTAATAACGACAGAAGAGCTACATTGATACATAATTTGATCAGGTTGCTTTTCATTGTCATGAAGAATAAATTGTATAATTAAATAACTCAAAATAATCATTTTTTTTCTTGTGTTAAGACTAAAAATTCATGTATTAGGATGTACATCAGAAGTTTTTTTTTTTAATTATTTATTACTAAAATCTTGCATTCTGTGGTGTATTCCTATCAATATTTTTTATGCATAATTTGTATAATACAGCTATAAATATAATGTGGATATAATGCATAACTAGCTAAATCTCTAAAAGTTGTGATTTTTTATAGCTGAACTATGTTGGAGGGATTAGCAGCCTATCTTCTCAACAATTACGTTGGAAAGTATGTGGAAAACCTCAACACAAAACAGTTGTCAATTGCCCTGATACAAGGTTGGTCATCTTATGGTTCATTATTTGTTTTTTTGTCTTGTTCATACAAGTTTATTAAATGGTCTATACATATGTCTGCATTCACTAGTGTTTTTAGAAGGGTACCACCCCCTTTTTGTGTCAAAAAATTCCAAAATATGATTGATTAAAATCTGGAGAAATTTTTGATGTGGCTGTAGGTCCCAACCCCCCCCCTTCCAAGATTCCTGAATCCGCCGCTGGCATTGATCTCCATAGTGAAATAAAGGTTAGGGATATATGAAAGATGCCAAGCGTGTTGCGATATAATTGTTGAACATATAATATCATGTGGAAGTGCAATGTAGATCAAGGCCCATTTCATTTGCATTTCATGCATTTGGGGATTGGCACTTTGGAACTTGAAAATGACGTAATGTCTCACAAGCTATTGAAAAGGGCCACGTGATAAGTTTCAGCCAATAAAAATGCAGCATGAAGACTTTCCACCAATGGCGCTGAAGTATGTTCCGCACATGGTCGTACAAAAAAAAATTGTCAACAATCTAAACAACTTTCAAAGTAAACTCTTGGAATTTGAAGTAATACGAAAAAATGACCAATAACTATGGACCACAGTCAAAATTTCTGGAATACGTAAGTAGGATTTATGTTTGATAATTGCAAATTTCGAGAAGTATGCCCAGAAAGGACCGAGGGCCTTTTGCAGACGACAACCGGTTCGGTAGGCCTAGTTGTAAAAGTTGTTGACACGTCTTATCGTGTTATCGTAATAACATTTTCTAGAATAAATGTTAGTAGTGATAACTATCTCTTTGATTATATAATTGTTGGAAATTATGCAATTATCTAAATAAAAAAAAACAACAGTTTGGTGAAGACGAAACTAACCCTTGCATGCAATATTCCGGAAAGATGGCAGACGAACATGTGCGTGTTTACATGACAGGCAATGATTAAAAGTATTACAGCTAATTTACGTGTGTAGGAATGATAATAATATTGCAGTCCACTGGAGAAAAACATAAAAATGTAAGTTGAATGGTATTTGATACACGGTATATAGAAAATAAAGGTACAGATCAGGTCGTGACAAATGTCGGTACGTTTTTTGTGAAGGAAGATATATTGCAACATTAAATACACCCACCTTATCATGATGCTATGCATTCAGTGATTAAAAGACACATTCATGTAGCATCGTTTTTGAAAGTGGGTGTCCAGCCAGAAAAAAATGACAAGCATAAAATTAAAAAACGGGGGATGCCCCAAGTAGAAAATCTCATAAATTTCGTGGACTGGAGGGACATATTTTTTCAATGCCAACTTTCTTTCGTACCAATTTTAGTTTTGACCTACAATACTACATTTTCCTTATATCACAAAAAGTTGGAGGGATGGGCAACCAGCTTTTCAATGAACATTTCCTATGTGTTAGTAATATTGGGCTAAAAAGAGGGGCAGCCCCCCCCCCCCCCCCCCCCTGTTGTTTATGCCTGATTAAAGTACATTTTTTAACATTTGGCAAATCCTTGCAATAATCAATTAAAAAATTGTAATTAACATGTCCAGAGCTCCAGATAATTTTTTACCCTAAAGTGTATTTACTCCCTGATTTTCAAATCAATGCAGATTTTGATTTTCATTAAAATGATTGAAGATTATTTTATTTATGTATAAATGTTTCAATTGACGTTTATTTTGATTTTGAGCTTGTAATCGAAGTACGAGTTTTGAAGAAGGAAAAAACGTTAAAATTACGTTAAAATTCGGTTACTGTATTTATTTAAATAAATTTTGCAAATACCAACAAGCCTTTTAGTAAGATTCTTTTTTGACAAGGAAGATTGTACAGTAGGTCAAGGTACCATAGAGTCAGAGAACTTTTCCTTCGTTTAAGATATCGTATCAACAGTAAACTGAGAGAAAAAAAATCTTCGTTAATGTGGCAAGTTGAGAGAGATGAAAAATTGGCTATGAACCCATAAGAATAAAAACATTATGCCAAGTGTATAGTCTTTCTACATAGAAATGGATTTTATCTAAATCTCCCGAAATGGAGATCGTCTTCGTCATTACTAGAATATTCCTGGTCACTAAAAGGCTTTTAAATCTGTACTTCGTTTTGAGAAAAATCAAACACGGAGTTAACCTCAATTCGTATCGGTAAGTAAGTCGTACCTGTATTCTTCAAATTGTTGTACGCAGTACTTTCGTTATGTGATGCGTATCTATGATTGCTAATGCGTAATTGTACGCTCTATTTTAATTTTCAATGCGTATTATATAAAATTTAATGAGTATTTAAGCAAATACGCACCTTATCTGGAGCTCTGCATGTCATGTCATAGCATTTTAACCCTTTGTGTGCTGACTTGTTTTACGTGCACTGTAACCTCAGGACTGAGTTGTTTTGTAATATCAACAAAATTATCACAATGGTGTACTAAAATGCAAATATCTTAAATTGTTGACAACCAATTTGCTTGAAATTTGGCAAATATATAGCAAATGTTGTGTTTTTTAATCTATACTATTTTTTTTAAAAATCTTTTATTTTATGTTGCCATGGAAACCAAATTTTCAAAAAAATTATTTTAAAAATGACTTTTTAGCATTCTAACTATATTTTTCAGAGAAAATATTGCACTTTGATGAAAAAAAATAAATCAATCGCTTTAAAAATTCAATTTTAGTTTAATTTTATGCAAAAAAAAATTTTTATTTAAACAATAACTCAATGAATCAATGATAAAGCCAATGTTATATATACCGTTATGTCATGTGAAAAGTCATTGTATACTTATCTGAGTAAGGGATATATTCATGTAGGTTTAAGTGAATTCTGATTAAAGTCAATGGATTTTTTTTTAAGATTTTAACTAAAAAGAGTATAATTGAAGATTCAATTAGCCTGTAAATATAAAACTAGTGATTATTTTAAGAAATATTGGCAATCATATAAGAAAGTATGATCCTCAAAGAATATGCAGTTTTCGAGGTTGGGAAATCTTGGAGCAAATTGGCACAACAATGAACTATTTGCTGTTACTAGTATTCATTTTCAAATTAAAGCAGTCAACATGTTAAATAAATTTAAAAAAAATAAAATAAAATAACATTTACACTAAGTTTTAGAGGTCTTATTTTCTAATGACTGGTATCTAACAGCCCTAAATATACTCTAGTAATTCTCAAATCTTTTTTTTTTTATTTTGCTTTTATCGAAGAAAATGCATTTCTCCGTGTTATTTGTAAAGTTTACATATTCATCAACTTTCCTCCCATAGTACTTCTCACTCTGTAAGAAATGTGGCATTTATTTTAGAAGTTTTATTCCTGGCTGGCAACAATAATTGCCAGCAGGAAAACTAGTACTTTAAATTTTAGAAATTTAAGCACCTTTAACAGTCATTTATAATGTTTTCAAAAATGACTTCGTTCAATGTGGTCACTGGTGAATAACAGTTTTGATTTTTTTCAATTGATTTTAGTTAATGATGGTTGACAGATATGTATGGCACGCCAAATTCACAAAAATGAGATAATCATAGTTTCACAATCGATAAACTAGGTTTATCGGTAGTAAACTATAGTTTACGGACTGTAACCTATAGTTAACAACGTTAATCTAAATTTTACATCTGTAAACTATAGTTAACGCGATAATCTATGTTTTACAACCGTAAACTATACTTAACATCGAAAACAATCATTTGCGATTGCAAAACATAGATTATCTGATAAATACAGTTTCACAATTTGTAAACTATAGTTTACAAACCGTTAACTATAGTTAACGATCTGATAAATATAGTTTCACGATTTGTGAAACTATGATTAACAACTCTTAACTATAGTTTACGATTGTAAACTATAGTTTACAAATGTGAATCTATGTTTATCAACAAAATCTATTGTTAACGCTTTATTTAGACAGATAAACTTAGATTAGCATTCGTAAACTATATTTAACGACCGTTAAATATAGTTTTACAGATGAAAACTATACTTAACTAATCGTTAACTATAGTTTACGGTTTGTAAACTATAGTTTACAGTCGATAAACCTAGTTTATCAATTGTGAAACTAGGTTTATCTCATTTTTGTGAATTTGGCGTGCCATAGATATGTACCATAATATCAATCAATATGTTATGAAATACTTTTAAGTTTATGCAAGTCTAATGGTATGGGTCATGGATATAAGCCAAGTAAGCTCAGTCAGTAGAGCATCTGACTGGTGATGCGGGGACCCTTCTTAGATCCACAGTCCAGCCGTGCATTTTCTCCTTGTTACATATTTGATATGGGCTGTGTCTGCAAGGATAAAGATAACTTTAAGGAGGGATATGTAATTGTTGTGCTATGGGTATCAACCTGGGTAGCTCATTCGGTAGAGCACCTGACTAGTGAAGCAGCGTTCCTGAGTTCAATTCCTGGTCCAACCATAGTTACCATGCATTTTCTCCTTTCCTATTATACAAGTTTTAAATGTGCCTGAATTTTTACTTCAACAAAAAATATTATTCCTAATACTGTATACAGGGAAATTTTTGCCCCTGTTTTATTTTTGCCCCTTTCACCCTCTCCTTGATTGGACGAATTCAAATTACACCTCATAATTTCTTAAACAGAACTATGACTGGGTGAATTTAAAATGGGGCAAAATTGTTCACAAGTTCAAAAGGGCGAAAATAACACAGGGCGAAAATAACACGGGGCGAAAATAACCCTGTATACAGTAATGAAATTTATATTTTATTTCCACTATGGGATTTATTTGTATTCTTAGTAACTATTCATATTTTCATATTTAAAAATAAACATATCTTTGGAGACCAAAATGTAATCTTTGTTGATAAGTAATTGTACAGGAATTTGCATTATTAAAAAAAAATTCTCACAGCAAATCTTAGCCTTTTTTCTGTATTCATTCAGGCATATATGATTATCTCTTACATCAAATGTACCTATCTTACTGTTACATATCTAGAAGGGATGGAATGTAGAAGCTTCTTGGGCCTTATAAATTTGTAAACAGTGAATTTTATAATTTTGTGTGTGGATGTATAGGTTGGGGCAGTCTCACTGTTTTTGGTTTTTAATAAAATAAAAATAAAAAGTGGAGTAAATGTGCAATTTAATCCACATGCTTTATTCTGGCAAAAGTCCATTTTAAAGAAAAAGAAAATTTCTCCCTGATACATGTTCTTAAACTTGGTTTTAAAAAAAATTCTGATACATGTAGTACCAATTATTTTCACTGACTAATTAGGTCACATGCAAACTAGAGTATGTAAATGCCTTGAAGAAAACTAACTCTAAGATACCAAAGATCCCGGAACATATTTTGGTTCTGAAATTATTGAGAGTCTATATAATCCTCATCAAGGAAATAAAAATGGTATTTTATTATCATTATAAAACAAATACCACAGTTTACACAAATGACAGTCATTTCAGGGAAAATCAGCACTTCAAATTTTTTTCATCACTTTTTACCATTTTCATGTACATGCACAATATCAAATGCATCAATGCATCTTTTCTGATAACTAGCTTACATTTGAAGACACTATATAGAAAAAAATTAAGTTTATTTTAAATTTTTAATTGTGCTAAAAATTTTACAATTTATCATATAAGTTGTTATAAAAAAATATTTGAAAGTTTTCCCAAATAGATGGAACATCAAACAGCTTTAAACCAGAATTTTTAGGTGTAATTAGGGCCACTTAATTGACTCAATGATTGTCAATTATAAAATTCATATTGTGTGTATTTCGAATACCTGTATCATGAATTAATTTTGCTTGATCACAAAAATATGTTCATGGATATATATTCTCTATAAATCTCTTTTTAAATCTCTTTTGCACTCACTTATTAATGCAATAACTCATTGGAAAATTTTCTACAATGTTCAAGGTCCTCCACATTTATTACTTTTATTAGGTGGAACCTTTTTTATCTTTCAACATTTTTGAAATGGGTCTTTAGACATGTTAGATTTAAAAAAAAAATTGTTTACTTATTTATTTGTTTATTTATTGTTAAAAAACAAATGCTTTTAATTAACAAGATACTTCAAATTATTTTTTGCAAACCTTTATTTCAAAGCAAAGCTTGATTTACGTATGTAAACAACATGCACAGCCACTGAGGAAAAGAAAAACGTCTGTGACTTGCCAGGTTCAATTTCGCGCATTATTGTTTTCATTTAGACGATGTAATGTATGTTTACTTACAAAACACCAAATAAACAAATAATAACCACCTTATGTCCAAAATATAAAACTTTGCCGACCATATAAGCTCTCGATATGCTTCAGACTGAAGTTCAGTAGCATGTGCATCCTACTTTCGTTTTAACAGGAAGAACTTCGCAAGGTTAAGGTCAAGTCAAGTTAACCAGAGTTTTTCTGCTAAAATATCGAAAATTTCTAAGTAATTTTAAGTCTACTAACACAAATTTATTAGAATTATTGATATTTAACTATTTTTGAGATTTGTTTCTTTATTTTCCTTTATATTTGAGCAAGTTAGTAGATATTTATTACATGCGCGTTTTTTCCCTGTTTCCAAAAATAGCGGACTGACTTTCATCGTAACAAACGCCAAACACCTTCACTTTAAATCACAATTTCACAAATAATTCGCATATTTTCACATCTTAATTACCTATTTTGCAATGTGTTGTAGTTGTATAATACATTTTGATAGATTCTGAATAATTCACAGCTCATTTATACGTTTTATACTACGTTTTATGTGACGAAGCGCTAATTTCAGACTCAGACCCAACATATTGGGTTCCCGCACGCAAGCGTTTGTGACGTCAGACCCAATATATTGGGTTCCCGCACACAAAGGGTTAATTTTGTGTCTTTGATTGTGTACTGCAACTGAATGCATTTTATATTTTATACGCTATCCAGTTTTAATTCTTAAATTAATATTTCAAACAGGTTATGTTGAATTGGAAAACTTGCCACTGAAGAGAGATGCTTTGAGTAGTCTAGACCTACCTTTACATGTCAAGTCAGGTAAAATGACGCAAAGGTTTTATTCAAGTTGCTTACAAGTATGATTGCTTCATTTTAGCCAGTTGGATTTGAAAATTAAAAAAAACCCACAAACTTTTTATATGTTACAGTATACATAAAAAACAAATATTTTGTTGAAAGGCTTTCATATTGTACGGTGGTATATTTAGGACACGCAATTATTTTTTTTTTTTAATACCAGAAAAAAAATTATCTTGTGAAAACGAGATATTATCTTGTGAAAACGACATAATATCTTGTGAAAACGAGATATTATCTTGTGAAAACGACATATTATCTTGTGAAAACGAGATAATATCTTGTGAAAACGAGATAATATCTTGTGAAAACGAGATATTATCTTGTGAAAACGAGATAATATCTTGTGAAAACGAGATATTATCTTGTGAAAACGAGATATTATCTTGTAAAAACGACATAATATCTTGTGAAAACGAGATATTATCTTGTGAAAACGACATATTATCTTGTGAAAACGAGAAATTATCTTGTGAAAACGAGATATTATCTTGTGAAAACGAGATATTATCTTGTGAAAACGGCGTCGTGGAAATGAAAGGTCGTATACGGAATTTACGTACTTTACAGGAGGCAGTTAAACTGTTTTTAACAGAATATATTATGGACATGAAGTTTAAGAATTGTTTACTTTCATTTAAGGACTCAAGAAAGTACATTTTTAATCCAATTAATAACATGAAAATAATTAATACAAGTAGATATTTTGCAGATATGACCTTTAAGTATTAACGACATTATTGCTGAAAGATTACACAATATAACAACTAGTTCTAAGACGTAGGTGGCACTTCCGACATTTCAATATCTTGTCAAATGTGGTGTTTATATAAAAATGAAATTATAGTAGAGATACCGAATGATAATTACCATAAAATGCTAGTTCTAAAAATAATTTAAACCATTTTAGAGTCCCATTTTATTTGAATGAAGTACGATCGGAAATTTTTTATTGTAAGAATACAATGTACATTTTTCGCTCTAATTAATAGCATCCAGTAACGTTGAAGGAACGTTCTTAAAAATTGTATTGTGGAACATTTGTATGTAATTTCAAGCATTCCTTAATGGTTATTGGTACATGTATCATCTAGCTCTTGAATACTTTTCATCCATATGACTATACTTGACAAAGAATAGCAAAATACTAAAAAGGTAGTCTAATGTATGTAACATATTTTAAAGCCGAAAAAATAAGTGGTTTTCACAAGATATTATGTCGTTTTCACAAAATAATATCTCGTTTTCACAAGATAATATCTCCTTTTCACAAGATATTATGTCGTTTTCACAAGATAATATCTTGTTTGCTCAAGATAATATCTCGTTTTCACAAGATATTATGTCGTTTTCACATGATAATATCTTGTTTTCACAAGATATTATGTCGTTTTCACAAGATATTATGTCGTTTTCACAAGATAATATCTCGTTTTCACAAGATAATTATGTCGTTTTCACAAGATATCTCGTTTTCACAAGATGATATCTCGTTTTCACAAGATATGTCGTTTTCACAAGATAATATCTCGTTTTCACAAGATAATATCTCGTTTTCACAAGATATTATGTCGTTTTCACAAGATATTATGTCGTTTTCACAAGATAATATCTCGTTTTCACAAGATAATTATGTCGTTTTCACAAGATAATTTTTTTTTCTGG
This sequence comes from Saccostrea cuccullata, assembly GCF_032062105.1. Taxonomy (NCBI): domain Eukaryota; kingdom Metazoa; phylum Mollusca; class Bivalvia; order Ostreida; family Ostreidae; genus Saccostrea; species Saccostrea cuccullata. The sequence goes on along the minus strand of NW_026936257.1, from coordinate 45,955 downwards.
TATTAAAAAAAATAATTGCGTGTCCTTAATATACCACCGTAATATTGCAGTATTTAATTAAAATTAAAAATCGGGTCTAGCTTAAGCTAGGTGTTGCACAAAAGAACAACTATAAAGACTAACAATTTTTGCTCTTCATACTTCAATATCTTGCCAACCAAATAATTTAAAGCCAAGGTATATTTTAGATGAAAATTGCATTCAGAAGATATATTTTCAAGAACTGGATAAAATTAGATTTCGTACATTCTTCAAAGAAGTGCTATGGGGACATAGGTAGTAAAAATTTTTGGTCTACGTTATTAGTTCTTTGTAAAGCAGGGCGCAAAAGTAAGGCATGATTTTGAATTTTGAGTTCCATGAGCAGTGCAGCTATCATCTTCCTTTACACACTCTTAGGTTTCATTGGGAAGATCAAAGTTGAGGTCCCATTCAATAAACTGAGCAGTGAACCATGGGTAATTTCTATGAAGAGGCTGTACCTGGTGGCTGGACCAGTCAAACACTCTCAGGTAACCGTAGCAACCATACTGTAGATTCCCTTTTTTTTTTTTACGAGTACATATGTACTCATCATAATGAAAGGGCTCTTTAATGTGAAATCGCAAGAAGGATAATTTGAAAATGGACGTTTTATCAAGAGATTTTACATTCTATAAGATTTCAGCACAATAAAAATAAAAGTGATTACAGGAAATTTCGTTTCGCGACTGATGCTTACATGTATCATGAAATTTACACGCTAATGAATTCCATAATTATGTATTTCTAGGAATCTACAGTTATTTGCATGTAAATCTTCATTATTCCACAATATGAATTTGTCTTTTTTGATAATTGAACTACCCTGTACTTGTTCAACCTAAATGTTAACCTAAATAAATTTTCATTAGACATTTTGAATATTGTTTTTAAAACATTTTTGACTGCCTTTGGTCTTGGACAACAGTTTGCCTATTTCTCTTGTTGCTAAATATATGAAATAAATGTATACCATGTCTTCATTTTGAGAAAAAAATTGTCAAATTTTCTTCCCAGTTCAATGAAGAGAAAGAGAAAGAATATGAAGAAGCCAAGAAGAAGGCCATGCTTCAAGCTTTGGAAGAGAAATGGAAGGTAAAACTCAAGAATGGCTAAATATTGTCAATATATAAAGAAAAAAAATAATAAAATAGAGAAAGTGCAACTGTAGTTTATTTGAAACACAGGTAGTTTCTGAATAGTACACTGAGGAAAACACATTGACCAGATTGTTTTAAGCATTAGCATCAGAGTGTTGTTACAGTAGAATGAATTTGGTTATTCTATTTGTAGATCTATGAAGAGAAAAAAGAGTCCTATGGATCTTCCTGGTTTTCCTATGGAACTTCCATAGCTACCAATATTCTGGAAAATTTACAGGTCAGTTACAAAGTACTGTATACAGGGTTATTTTCGCCCCGTGTCATTTTCGCCCTTTCACACTTGCAAACAAGTTTGCCCCATTTTAAATTCGCCCAGTCATAGTTTTATTTAAAAAATTATACTGTATTATTCGAGTTCGCTCTGTTTTAAATTCGCCCAAAAGAGGATAGGGCGAAAGGGGGGAAAATAAAACAGGGGCGAAAATTTCCCTGTATACAGTAGTAATCAATCTAGACTGAAAAAATCATAAGATTTTCCAACTTCTATTTATTTCATTGCAAGTAATTTTCTAGTGTTTTGTTGAGATATACATGTTCTTGCTTTTTATCCATCTATACACCTTGTACATTATCTCCTTACTACAGCTGAACATAGAAGATGTCCACATCCGATATGAAGATGATGAGTTGGTACCAGATCATCCTTTTGCTTTTGGTATTGTCATCAAAAGTCTAAGTGCTCAGAGCACAGATTCTGAATGGGTATGTCCAATCCATTTATTCTCATAGATTTATTTACACTGAAAAGAAAGCTGCCTTTTGAAGCATATTAAGAACCTTCATTGCTCCTATTAAAAAAAAATAACAGAAATTGTGGATTGCCTTTCTTTAAAGTTAATTCAGATTTTGGCTTTTTGACTCTCAAATGTGTAAGTTTATTTTCAGAGAACCAATGTACGTAGTGTACAAGACATACGGTATAAACTGGTGGACCTACAGAACTTTTCCCTGTATCTGGATACAGAGGCCAGCATGATAGGAGACCTTCCCCGCAATGATCTCTATGTAGGTGACACTTCTTTTCATCTACATAATGATGGGGGGGGGGGGGGGAGACCTGTGGGAGTGCCCTCTGAAACGGACGTGTTGCAGTCAAAAATATAATATTTGTAAATATAAAACTTGTGGGGTTCTTTATGTAAGTTGAGTGTCTCCAAATCACAGAAGATTTACATTCCTAATGTGTGTGTAAATTATGTATAAATGATAGGGGACCTCGTCTTTGCATCTCTATATTTAACAGTAACATTTATCTCTCCAAGTGACGGAATGTCCTTTCATATCTTATATAAGTTATGAATTTTGTGTTGTATTACTTTCACTGTGTGAACGAGAAGTGGGCTTTTATTTTTATGGTCACTAATTACATCATCTTCTGTCGAAAAATGTAAAAATTGAGACCTTTGGAATGTGGCAATTCCATCAGTTGATCAATATCTTTATCAGAACATGTCTTTATAAATTATACGGGTAGTGTTTTTTCTTGATAGGATAGATTATTTATAATTTAGTTCTGAAGAGTTGATTTGAGTTATTACATATTTGAATAAAGATTTTCATTGAAATTTAGCTTGTTGACTCAAAATTTCATCTGTTTTAGACTGCTCTACAAAATGAAAAGTTTGTCTCTTGCAAGACAAAGAAGTTTAAGGTCAGTATACACGTATAACCTAATCAAGAGTTGCAGAGTGTCTTGCACAGAAATAAAAGAAAGCATTATTTTAACTTTAACTTTTTTAGATAGTTACTTAATTTTTCTTTAGAATTTTTAATAACTGAAAGAAAGATGTTTTCCAACTGTATATAGGGTTTATTTTAACTCTTTTCCACACTATCAAATAATCTGCCCCATCTTTAATTCGTCCAGTTCTGTTTAAGAAATTATACTGTATTTTTAAAATTTCCCCGTTTTAAATTCGCCCAATTGAAGTTAGGGCATAAGAGGTGAAAATAAAATGAGGGCGAAATTTCCCTGTATACAGTATTTGATTATAAATAAAGTAAATACTACTTGTTGTGTCCGTTTAGGAGCATGATTACATCCTCTCGCCGGTCAGTGCCCAGACCAAGCTGAGGAGGAACACATCGTCCCTGCCGCTGCGATCCCCCGACAGTCCACGGATCAGCATGGACGTGTGTCTGGAGACTGTAGCCTTCTGTCTGAGTGACGACCAGTACCAGTGTATCATAGAGTGGCTCAAAGAAATGGAGCGATATGAACGGCGCAGGAAAAATCGCAAGTGGAGACCCGCAGTCAAGGTCATGAATGGGTAGGATTGGATATTACTTTAAAATTTCAAAAGAAAAATTAGAATGAGTAGTTCTCTTTTCTTCTATTTTTTGAGATAATAGGAAAACTTGATGTAATTCAGAGGTGTTTTTCTCTCATGTTCACAGAGTTTACTTCTCAAATATGGATATTAAACCTGTTAATTAAAAACAAGTATTCAAATTTTTTACTTTGATTGTCCAGTGTTTTGCTAATTTTTTCTCAGTGAATCGGAACTCAAATGTTCTAAATGCATACACTGTTGCGAGTGTGCATGGCATCACAGATTAAATTGAAATACAAATGATATGTTTTGGGGGATGAAACAAGCAGATACAAGATTCCATTGAAATGATAATGATTAGTCAATGTACATGTACATATATGTGAGGATTACATGTACATGAAATCAATCTATTTGTAGACCATCAGCATGGTGGAGATACGTCATAAATGCCACAATGTACACCATACATGAAAGAAAACGGAAACTGACAAAAGAGTTCATAAGGCAAAGAGTCAAGAACGTGTGTACCTATCACCGAGTGTACTCAAACTTTCTCAAGACTCACCAGCTTAATCCAGAGGACTCGGTAGGTGGGGAAAAGTAAAGGATTTACAAAACTTTTTGTTCTTTAGTAAATAATGGGATATGGGGAATACCAGCATAGATTTCTGCTAGCATGCGTATTGCAGAAAATGGGGTTTTGGCCCTGTTTTGACACATGCATCTTGTTTCTTGAATATATGAAGTTTTTGTTCAAGAATTAAGGCATTTGATTAAATGGAATGTTGCAGGCTACCAAAACCAGGCTGGAGACAGAACTGAAATTTGATGAGTTAAAAATTCTCAGAGAGCTGGCCTACTATCATGTGAAAAAGGAAGGAACGCTGTACAAGGTTTGAGCCATTGTGTTAGATAATACAAACATTTCTTATTGATAACATTTTCAAATTAATTCATTTACTTAAAGCACTCCAGTTTTGCTCTATCTTTTCAATTCTTCATTCATGCTTTGTTTACTGAAATCATGGAAAATACATTGTCGCAAACCACGGCCAAAATGTACGATCCTCTACCATTCTGGCCATGGTTGAATGAGGAGAGAAATCTTCGTAGCTCATTAAAAAATTGACCAATGCAAGTAAAGCATAGTCGGATGATGAACTTTATCGCGACATTTCGATGTCCAATCGCAGTATAGGAAATATTTCTTGTATACTGTTGACATCAGTTGTTGATTTCAATTGTGATGGAAACAAAACTTGCCACTGACTGAATATGACGTCACAATAGAGAGGCGTAAATATTCAAGATTATGACACTTTTTGTGATCAAGCTGCCATGGGTAGGAGAGAGCTATGCGGACTATGGACCGTGGCTTGAGACGATGGGAAAATAAGATTTGTAAAAAAGTTCATTTCTGGAATTGCTGATAATAGACAAATTTGTTTATTTTAGATACCAGCACCAGAGAAGGCGGCTTCACCACCACCTACAGAGCAAGGCGGTATCTTACAGAGGTGGTTCCCAGGGTGGGGTGGGTGGTACGGCTCTACCCAGACAGACACGGGGGCTACAGCAACATCTGTACCCGCCTCACAAGAAGTAGGGGAACCACCAACTAAACTGAGGAAAGATGTCATGGAGCAAGGTAATCGATAGGCATAGAGATAATATACATAAGTAGAGTGCATAAAAAGTTGTGCCTACAGAGCTACTTGTAAATGCACATTGACATTATTTAAATGTCATATGGAGTTATTAATAAAATATTTCCTTTTTTAATTTTTCTCCCTGTGATAACTCTTTGAAAGTTAAAAGTGTTGATTTCTTAATAATTCTGCCGGAATGTACATTTGTAAATTAGACAGTTCGATAGGTCAGGGGATGAGAAGGCCTAATATGCATGCAAATCTCGTGCGCATCTGTCTCCGTTTCTGACGCTAAGGAGGCCAAATATGCATGTCTTTGTGTTTGACGTCCGTAGGCGAAGACTATTGAAATTGCCATGGGAGTCCTCATGTGAATAAATCTCTGTCTACATTTTTAAAGGCTAAATCTACAATTTTATTCACAATGAAATGGAAATATAAGGAATCACTGCCTAGTTAGGAGAGTATACCAGGGACATCAACAATAGTGGGAAACATGGGATAATTTTAGCATGACGGGCTTCGCCCGTTATACAAATTATCCCATGTTTCCCACTATTGTTGATGCCCTGGCATACTCTCCTAACTAGACAGTGATTCCTTAAATAAACATAATATATACAGTTGAACTTCAGTGTCTCAAATACCAAAGAAATGTTGATGTTAATGTCCCAACTACTTATTTTTAAGTATTTTACCTTTGATATCTTGAATCCTCTGGTATTTATACGCCCGTCTTAAGACGGGACGTATTATGTTATAGGCTTCATGTCCGTCCGTCCGTCTGTCTGTCCATTCCTGTCCGGCTCATAACTTCAATACTATTAGGCCTAGGATTATCAAACTTTGTCAACTGATACTTCTTGGGTAGACGGTGTGTCGCGCGCAAAAAGTAGGTCGCTATGACCTTTAATTAAGATGCTATGGCCAAATATGGAAAAATCCTGTCCGGCTCATAACTAGTAAACTATTAGACCTAGAACTATCAAACTTGGGAAATGTATACATCTTGCATAGAAGGTGTGTCGCGACCTATTTCAAGGTCACTGTGACCTTTAATTTAAGTGAATTTTTAAAAAAAAACTAAGTTTTTTAAATTTTGAATTTCATAATCCTAAAAAATGTAAAAATATAGTTGTATCCTTATTAAATAAGTGTTAAATCAAGAAAATACACATTTTTTTCAGCATATACTTGACAGCAATCTATAACAAATATATTAATGTATGTTAGAGAAATCCCATGTCTCCCATGAGTGTAATTATCAAGCACTGGTCAAGAGTTTTGATAACAGAAAGTTGCATGTCAAATTAGAGGGAAATTAATGAGTTTAGTGTGAGGAGCTAACTGGAGAGCATCGGTGTTTTATATATCCCTTTGGGAATTAAGGCAGATGGGTAATCCTGTTGGATTAAAAATAGCTCGTGTTGGCTAGCCTAAGTTTTAAAATGAATTTGATGAAAAGTAATTTACACTAATATGATTTTGCATAATAAACTGATATGATATTATATAATATTATTAATTTAAAAAATTAATTTCATAGGATTGGAGTCAGCATGTCCATTTTCCATAGAAATCGCATATTAAAATCTTTCTGACATTAAATGTTAAAAAAAAAATCATTGAGTATTTTATATATTTTTAAAAATATTTTATGGTAGAGAGTTCAGATTCATTCTGATTCATCTATAGTAATGAGTAGACAAGCATCCAGTCAAAGATTAATTAATGAGTTCAATTTAGGAAGGCTAGCCAGCATCTTCTTATCTGTTACCCTTTGGGAATTAGACAGAAGAACTGCTGGTCAGTTGAAATAGCATATGTCATTTGATGGCCAGCCTTTTATTTTCAAAATTAATTTTGTATAGATTAAGTTGTTAAGACTACCGGTAATTTGATATTGTTTAATATGATGGGCATTTGACAAGGTCTAATACAACCAGTATAGAAATCTATCAATGATGCTATGATTAATGCCTACACCACAGGGGATGGATAAACAAATATTTTAAGGAATAGAAAAAATTATGGAAATTTTAGAATCAAGGTTGACATGGTTTTCTTGCACTCTAAACCATTTAAGTTAATTTTAATTTTTTGACGGGCGTATCATGCTGTGGCGTGGCACTTTATTCAAAGTTTTTCTTGGCTCTACAGAGTTTGAGATAACAATGATTGACTGTATGTATGCAGAGTAGTTCATGATGAGTATGCTTATTACATTAATTTTACATACAGGTAATGAATGATAAACAAACCTAAATAATGAATATGGTCATGGATTAAAATGTTTACTATTTGTGTCTTGCAACAGAAATTATTTACTGATTGTATATTCATGAACTCAAAGTAATTTGTAGTTTAAATGATATTAATCTTTATAATTACATGTAAAACCCTGGGTAGTTTAAAATGCATCACCAAGATGAGATTTAATTGACATTGAAGAAATTTGTCTCGGATTTCCATTACTATAATCTGGACGTAATATACAATATTAATTACTATTTATATCTCGACATATTAAATGATACTAATTACTGAGTGTAAATTACAGAGATAGAGCAGGAGCTGATGGATGTGGTACAGGACACGTCAGAGAACACTTCCTTCCTGAAGAAGGACACTGTGTTTGCCTACCTGAACTTTAAACTGGAGTCAGGGGTCTTCAAACTCCTCAAAGAGCAGACAACTGCTGCCTCCCCAGCAGGTACGTTACAGCAGGGGTATTATGTAAAAAAAATCTGTGATGAAAAGGAGACAACTCTTTAATTCTGTCAAAGCAATTTTTAAGGAAAATGGAAAAGGAATTTGTGCAATAAGATTTATGAGACAAAATAAACCAATAGAAAAACAGTTCTGTGCTGAAGAAGAGGAATGAAAAAATATCTTGGATCTCAAACATGTAGTGTATTGAAGGAGAGGAAAAATGCTTAATTTAATACAACTTCAGAAAGAAAATTTTCATAAAAAAAAATGTCCAACAGAGATTTAAAAAATCATTCATACAGTATAGTACTAAAACCTTACACAACATGCACAGATATGGCCAATATTCCTCCAAATATAAGCAAAACCAAAATGGCCAGATAGATAAAAACATTAATTTTCAAGCAGATTGACGCTAATTTAGACTAAGAGTTAAAAAAACGTGATTATCCTATGACTCTTTTTACCGAGTTTAACCATATGATGACACGAAAGACGAATAATGTGGAAGGTATGGGAACATGGGGTGTACAGTGTATCTGTCTGACAATCTTTTCCAGCTCCACAATTGGTGACAATGATGGAGATGGAATGTTCTACAATCAACATGCTGTTTGAGTCGAGGCCTCGGAGTAAAGCAATGAAGTTTGGAGTCAATGTCGGAGGACTGTTCCTCCGAGATAAATTTCTGGAGAATTCTTTATTCCCTAACATTATTTCACCACAGCCAAAGGTATTACTTTTTAAAAAAGCAATAAAGTACAAACTCCTTTTCTCTATATTCATACATCTGTTCATTGTCTGTGTTCTTTGAATTCTAATTTATCTAGCAGTGTAATCTGATGAAGTTTCAATAATTTTGCTTTCCTATGTTCTGGATTACTGCAATATAAATGGTGAGTAAGACTATTTTAAAGGAATTTTTCTGCACCTTTCAGGAGCGAATCCTGTTCCTCTCTAAGTCCCCACAAAGCAGTTTTTCCTCCCCGCAGACAAAACCCCCATCCAGTCCCCCAGTGCAGGAGACATCAGAGGATAAAATCTTCAAACTGTTCTATGAGAAAAACCCAGTCAACAGTGCAGCTAAATATAGGTAAGTATCAAAAAGTTCTATTTCTAATGAGAATATATTCATGTTTTTTAAGTGGGGTAATATTACTTTGCAAGTTTGTATTAACACTAATATTCATTTCTTCATGCAAGAAACTCTTTTATTAGGTCACCTGAGTAACTCAGGTGACCTATTGCTATCCGTTTTCGTCCGTCGTCGTGTGTCGTGTGTCGTGCGTCGTGTGTTAACAATTGAACATTTTCAGCTTCTTCTCTTGAACCAATTTCAACCAAATTTGGTATACAGCATCTATGGGTAAAGGGGAACAAAAATTGTTAATTTTATGGTCCCCCCTGGGGCCCAAGGGGTGGGGCCAAAACCACTAAAATTATTGCAATCTTTAAAAATCTTCTTCTTTACTCCTGGACATCAAGCAGGCAAACTGATGGCATGAATGTAATGAGCATTGAGTCCTCTACCAAAATTGTGAAATTCATGGCCCCAGGGTCAGGGGTTCTAGTGCTAGGGCGGGGCTATATAGATTATATAGTGAAAATGCATTAATTCTTTGAAAATCTTCTTCTCTGCTCCTGGGTATTAAATAAACTAAGCAAGCACATAGTTATGATAAGAAAGAGTGCTTCTACCAAAAATGTGAATTTTATGACCCCAGGGTCAGGGGTTCTGGTATTAGGGCGGGGCTCTATTGGTTATATAGTGAAAATGCATTTATTCTTTGAAAATCTTCTTCTCTACTTCTGGGTATTAAATAAACTAACTAAGTACATAGTTATGTTGATCAAGAGTGCCTTTTTCAGAATTGTGAATTTTGTGGCCCCAGGGTCAGGGGTTCTGGTGTTAGGGTGGGGCCCTATTGATTATATAGTGAAAATGCATTAATTCTTTGAAAATCTTCTTCTCTGCTCCTGGGTATTAAATAAACTATCCAAGCACATAGTTATGATGAGCAAGAGTGCCTCTTCCAAAATTGTGGATTTTATGACCCCAGGGTCATTTTGGTGTTAGGGCGGGAATTGGTTTTATAGTGAAAATGCATTTATTCTTTGAAAATCTTTCCTTTGCTCCTGGGTTTTATGCCAATGATCCAAGTATATATATTTATGATGAAGAAAGTTGCATCTAGCAAAATTGTTTTTTTTATGCCCCCCCCCCCCCGTGGGTTGGGGGTGTGGGGGGGGGGGGTACAAAGTCTGAAAATAAATTAATGCTTGAAATCTGCTCTTTGGTATTAATCAACCATTTTATGATAAAATTTGCACAATTTTGAAATATGTGGCCCCAGGTTCAGTGGTTCCTTTGGGATGAGGTGCACAACTGGTTATAAAGTGGAAGTGCATTTTCTCTTATGTTACTCTGATCTTCCTCTGGATATTACGTATTACAAATAGAGTAAGCATGCTAAGTCTTTAATTTTAAGCAATGGTGCTTTTCAAAATTGTGAATTTCATGGCCTCTGGTTAAAGACACGAACCAAATTTAATTGTTTGAAAGTTGTTGCACAATACTCAGGTGACCTATAAGGCCCGTGGGCCTCTTGTTGTTTTTCAGACTTCAACATTTTAGATTAAAACTTAAAGTAAAGTGAGAGCAAATACTATTTCTGCACTGAAACATTTTGATTTTAAATTACTTTTTTTACAGATTAAACATTCAGACTAAGCCCCTGGATGTAGTGTATAACCCAGCCTCAGTGAGGAGAGTGAGGGAATTCTTTACCACAAAGAAATTCAGCAGTTCTCGCCTCTCACAACTCAAACTCACGGGTAAAATAGGCACCCAAGTTCTTCTGCTAAAAAATATGTGGATTAGAGATGATTTTGGTTTATAATATTAATGTATAGAACTCAGTAAAAGTTGTATAAACAAACTTCCTTATATGAACAGTGAAAACTAATCAGCAGATTTGAGCAGACTACAACCATGTATTAGATCAAGTCTAGCGGTACCTAAAATTAGGGAAATGTGTAAGTATATACATTTATAATTTATAAAACATTCATTTTATATGCATAATTACTATGTAGATTTTTTTCATGCGAGTAACCGAATAGGGTTTTACTAACCGATCTGTAAGAACTGAAAAGCCACGGAAGCATAGGATTGAAAATAAAGCAGGAAAAAAAGCTACAAGAGCTAAGCACCCAAAATATGAAGCCCAAAAAAAAATCTATGGCTATTCAATTTAATTTATGATTTCTTATCATAAGCTTTTGCTTCTAGAAAAAGGGTGGTGGGTCATAAAATGCAACAATAAAATGTTGCCATTTTCGGTAGACTATTATGTATTGAAGTTGATGGTTTTTTTTATGTTTTAAAGATGTTTGTTTTTAATCCATTAAATGTTTGTTATCAGAAGCACAGTCGATGGGACATAGACCTTGACATCTCGGCCCCTCAGATCATGGTCCCGGAGAATTTCTCGGATCAGTCCTCCAATATGATGGTCCTAGATCTGGGTCACCTTCACTTCTACAACAGGACGGCAGACAAAGTCACCGAGAGTCAGGCAGAGGAGGACGATGGTGAGTTAGAGTTCTATGTTCAGTTCACAAAGTATCATGTCCCATTTTGCTTATGTAATTTTTTTGGAAACAAATTGATGACATGTATTTTTGTGAGATATTTTTTTGCCACATAAATAAAACTCCACCTCTGAAATATAAGATAAATGCAAATAATGTTTGTTCCTTGTGTGAAGTTTTTTTCTTGAAAACATGAAGTCAGTGTGTATTTTTGGCTAAAATGTATAGTTGTCTAAAATGTATTATTTTCATTCTTTACATGACAAATGTAATTGTAGACAATGGAGAAGATTTTCAGACTCCGATGTCGACCCCGCCCAGTGAGGCAGAGAATCAGGAGAGGCCGGAGGAGGAGGGGATGGAGACCCAGAATCTGCCTCACTCCTCACTGTCTGAGGCTCAGCTCTACGACAGACTGTATGAGAGGTACATGTAGCAGTTGTTTATATATAAGCTATGTGGATTAATTCTCCTGTAAAATTGATTATTAAAATCAGTGTGTACAGTGTTTACATTGTAGTGTAGGATAGGTAACAAAATATCAGGAAAGTATCCCAAAGTTATCTTATGAACATATTTAGAGGGGGAATTTTCAACATTTATTGTTAGTTAACTTTATAAGTAAATCTTTTATTTTTAGTGTTGTATGTGTAATGTATTGATTAGTTTTGATGTGTTGACATTTTATTTACAGGTACTCGCTGGACCTGTCTGACCTTCAAGTAATGGTGGGGAAACCCAGAGATAACTGGAAACACATCAAGGGACGGGGCATCACACACCTCCATGTGGTGGACAAATTCAGCATCAATTTACACTTTGAGAGGTTAGTGACATACATCATGCTGGCAAGGAAACTCTAATAGAAAAAAATATGTTAAAATTTTATTTTCAATGTTTTCAACAGTTACAAATGCTTTACTTTTAATTGGAAAAATACAAAAGAACTTACGACTAAAAAAAACTTCAGATTATTATAAAATTTTGCAAAATTAATAATTATCTTTGAAATTGTTTATGTAAAAATATCTTACCATATTCTTTTTGAAAAGTTAAAAATAATGTTCAGTATAATGTTAATCAAAAAGTTATATGGAGAATCAAAGAACTATATGCGGTATATTGCATATGTTTGCCCCCACAAAAGTCAAATTTTGAAAACTTCCAGAAATGTGCTGAATTCAATAAATTGTACGAGAAATATAAGTTAACAGAAAATATTATAGTTTCAGAGCAGTGTATTCACAATTTCTGTTTTTATGACTCACAAACTAGTGATTTTATATCCTTTTTCAAAAGGGCAAAATGGACAAAATTTCAACAATTTAAGCTTTAAAATTTATAGAGCGCATGTGTGTTCTAACAATATTGACATATTTCATTGATATTATCATTCTACACATTATATCAAAATATTTATCCTGAACACACATGTCAGAGGATTTTATTTAAAATATCGACGAAATATGTACATTTTTCTGCAAAATTCATAAAAAAAAATTTACGTCATATTTGTGACGTCATTACGTACATATGACGTCATTACTTATGAAATTATTCAGTGCTTTGAAGTCAGCATGTACTCCCCTGTTTAAGGACTTAATTAAATATTACTCCATCAAAGTTTGATTTTGGGGGGCAAATGTTGGTTAATACCGCATATAGTTCTTTGGTCGTAAGTCGTAAGACCTTTCATAAAATGGGCCCCAGTATTTTAAACCAGAAAAATATTGGGTCCAGAATAAATGATGTAGGACCTGAATATTTGGTCTACTGGTAATTAATTTGTATGAAAAGAATGTAATACTTGGATAACCACAATTTCAGGAGACTACTTCACACAACAGACCCGGAGTTCCCCAGTATGATTGTATCAGGAAACCTTCCTTCTCTGACTCTTCATGTTAACGAACAAAAGGTATGGCTCTAATGCTCTAGTTGTAGCTGTATTTTCTACTACAATTAAACCTTGCTTTCTTGAACTCAATAGGATCTAAGGAAGTCTTTTAGATGTCAGAGGATGTGAGATATCCAGGTTAAATTACATAATATAGAAAAAAGTGATTGCTTTGATATATCTATAGTACATGTACTTGAGATATGCATGCAATAGCAAAGTTAAACTGAATTTACATATCTGGAAACAATCAGGAGAATAATGGATGCCTCTCTACAGGACACTAAAATAAGATTTCATAGAGAACAAGGCCTCAGATATGCTAAAAAAATTAATTTAATACTACATTATTTTTTCAAATACTCATAAAGAGGTATAGAACAATTCTAATTCACATGCAATATTCAGGATATAAATATTTATGTAAAGGTGACAGCTATGAAGAAATGTGTGGACATCCTGACCACTCCCACTGCCTTTGTGAGTCCTTACGCTGTACCGAGCTCAGAGAGTGCTGTATCCATCACAGAGTCCCTGTCAGCAGACTTCAGTGACATCAGTACCTCCAGCAGTGCCGCCGATAGCAGGTCTGTTATAAAGTCAACTGTAGAACTTTGAGCGGCAAAGGGATATTTCAGCCATTTCTCAAATACTTATTTGCAAAATTTGGGAAATATGTAGTTACATGAGTTAGCAAGTATATGTTTAACTTAATATATTAATTTTCAAATCTTCTGCTACATGTACATGTGTATTTGTTTATTAACTTCAAGGCTGTAATATGATTCAAGTGTTAAGACTGTTTATGACCAAAAATCATCAAGAATGCATTTGTTGATGTGATTTGATTTTGATAACTTTTACAATTTGCATTTTTGTAATGGTTTAATGTTATCAAACTTAAGATTTATTTTTATATTTACAATAATCCATTTCTGTGTAGATCTAATCAGGACAAGACAGCCTCCACTGATGAGGAATCTCGCCTACTCTTGGGACAGTTCACCATCCAATCACTGAAGCTGGAAATTCACAGCTTTGGGAAACCTCTGGCAGAGCTCCAGGTCACTAATGTCATGGCCAGCGTTACCAAACGGCCATTCGACACTGCGATCAAGGTGACTGTACACAGTCTGCTAATTGTGGATGCCTTACAGACTTACGGTCCAGATTTTGAGCTCTTGGTTGCCTCACACAAGCATGTCACGTATGTTTGATAATTAATATTCACACATACATGTCATGTACTAAGTAGAAATGCAAAGAATTTCCTAAATATATGTACATACATGTACAATTATGTACTTTCAATGAAAAACTGAAATACAAGTGAAGGAGATAATTGGAAACAGAAAATAATGTGAAATTCTATGAACCTTCTTACTTAAGCTGTTCTTTTTTAACCTTAATTCAGTTTAATTTTTTGTTTTAGAATTGACAGTAAGAGTGGGAGTCTGCTGGGATCTGACCCCTCCTCCCCGATGTCTGCCACCTCCCCTAATTACCCTCAGTCCCCCGTGGAGACCCTCCCTCAGCCCTCCTACAGCAGTCACCTACAGACCGTCCAGGAGGCCATTAGTACAGCCATCCACTCCCTGTGGACATCCAGCGGGGGGACAAAGGAGCGGCCAAAGTCCGAGTCCGGCCACAGTCACCTGTCAGCTGGGGTGGACTCGGAGGCCCTGATAAAGCTGGACCTGGACATCATTGAGGAGGACTCACCCAGTAATGATGTGGGCTGTCCACTCAAAGTGGCCAACATCCAGTTCAACAGTCTAGATGTCATAGGTACAGTCAATAAAATCTAATTACCTTTAGTATAGTATGTAAAATATATAGTATAACTTAGTACATGTGCAAAAAAGAAAAAAAAGAAAGAAAAACTTTTAAGGGCTTGTTTTTTTCCACCCAAATTATAAAAAATAATTGAAATTTACCTTACTGAGGTGATTTGCCTGTACAATTTTGATTTCAGCTGGTTAAAAGTACAGGATAGCAGCACATTTTAAAAGTGTTATTGGAAAAAAATTATTGTCAATTTGTCCTTTCTTTTGCCTATTTCAGGTTTATTCATCAATTTAATAATTGATTATGTTTGTGTTTGTAGGAAATTGTGAAACATTGATGGAAATGGTGAATTTTGTCAAAAGACTGTCCCCATCCACAGCATCAAGTTCTGGTCCAGGATCGTTAAACAAATCCTCCATTGCCAGCAATATGAGGACTGGAACCAGCTCAGTGGTAATTTGTTCTCTAGCTGTTACAATATAATATTCATCTCAATTTACATGTATATACTAATGTAAACATCAATGAAAGAATTTAATTTATAGAAACATATGACATTTACCATTGTGTGCATTTTACTGTGTTATAAGCACACAAATTTACTTGTACTTTTTGAATTAATAAGATAGAGAGTAAATTTCTGATATCTAATTATAATAGCCTGACAAAATAGAGGTCACAGCAGACTTCAGCAGATTAAACTTTTTGGTGATGAGGATCGAGGAAATAGACGGAATAAAGCAAGCTCATAAGGTTGCTACAGCAACAATGTCATCTGCTAAAGTTGAGGCTTCCATAGGTAGGTCCTGCAATTCATATTGTGTTAAACTTAATTCAAACATTTCAAATAAAAATTTTGATAATAAAAAATGTGACATCAACACTATAAATGGTTGAATAGGTAAATATTAGGAGGTGAAGTTAATGTAATGTATAAAACTGTGTACATGAAATTCACTGAAGAAAGTTTGGAAAAGTTGATTAAGGTAAAGATTAGTTGCATGAAATATTTGGTTGCATATGGAATAAATAAGAATATTTTCTGTTTTCTAATAGACAATCATCTGGATGTTCAGGGGTCGTTGGGAGGTTTCCACATTCTGGACGTGTCGTCTGAGGACATCAAACATCAGCACGTCTTCAGTGTCGGATCTGACTCAGCTCTCACTCCACAGTTACCTGTCCACGACATCATGTACAAAACGGCCCAGGAGTCCATGTTCTTCTCGGAGCAGGAGGAAGCCTTCTCCTTCCGCCTTCTGAAGGGAATGCAGCAGACAACAACCTTACAGGACATGGGGGCATCACCCAGGATGAGAAGGTTGTCAGGAAAGGAGGAAAAATTGATGAATGTGAACTTGAAAATGGCATCCATTTGTTATGTTCACTCACCGAAACTTCTCCATGACATTGCCGATTGTTTTTCGGATTTTAAGGAGTACACCAGTTCCATGGCAACCACCATTAAATCTGCTGCTTCAGATGTGGCTACTAAAATTGTGAACAAACGGACGTCTGATGTTTCAATGCTTGGAAGTCTTTCAAATATAAATGACAGTACTTTTTCTTCTAACCTTTCATTGGATGAAACTAGTCAGTTAGAAAACTTCAGTGATGAGCCTGACACTAAAATTGTTTTGAGTGCACAGCTAGAAACTCCTGTGATAGTTATACCTAGGACTGCTTCAAGTTCTGAAGTGCTGGTTGCACACCTAGGAAACATTTCAATCAATAATCTTTCCCGTGATACAATGCAAGAGGAGGGAAAAGAAATATCTGTGATATATCATGAAAGACTCAGTGTCGAGGCAAGAGACACAAATTTGTATGCAGTGGACATTGATAATCCGAAATTCAAAATGGATACCTCTCTAGATCAAAGTGCTTTGTACAAAAGTGTTTACAATCAAAGTGACTGTGGAATTCCAATTATGCATGACACGACTTTGGGAATCGTAATAGATCTTGGTCACACTAATGTTTCAAAGGAACTGGAAATCGAGACCGTTTACCTTGGAGAAGAAACTTCAAAAGATAGTCCTCAGAATGTTCCATCTTCTCAGAATGTGATTGAGATTATGGCCAAAATTTCAACTCCAATCAAACTAGAGCTCTCTAAAAGCGTCTATGAACAGGTGTTAGAAACTGTGGACAACCTGACCTATGATGAAAAAACTCATGGTACGGCCTCTAACAGTGCCTCATCTACCACAACTTCTTCCGCGATCTCGTCCTCCGCTAGTTTTGTATCGGCAAGGTCGGACAAAAGCCGGGAATCATTGCCAGACATTCCTGAAGATAGCCCCAACACCAGTGAAACAGAGCCATCCAAATCTGACGTGAAATCAGAAGACACAGGCATGATCACAAGAATCTCTTTTCAGGTGCCTCTTTTCAATGTGGAATTGAAGGGGGACTTTGATGAAGGGGAGAAAGGACTTGTGGACCTGAAGCTTCATAACTTCTCTTTGGAATTTGAAAAGAATAATTCCTACAGCACCAGTATTGAAATCCAGTTACAGTCTCTGACAATGGAAGATCTACTAGTGAATGAAGAATCGGAGTATAAGTATCTCTTGAAATCAAGAGTTTCAAAGACAGACGATAAAGAGCACCTGAGACCGAAGCTGTTCCTGTCTCATTCCTGTCCAGACAGTACCATTCTGATGCCAATGGCCTCTCTACCATCCTCCCTGCCTTCCAGCTTCCACGACAAAATGAGCAATTTAACAAGAGGATCTGTATCTACTGTGGGTGCTGGTATGGCCTTCCAGCCCTCTCAAAGTAGAAAACCTACAGGGTAAATATAAATCATTGCTTCTGTATGGTAAAAGTTTGAAAACTTCTTGAGTTCACGTAATATTTGAGATACACAAAATCAATAATACACTGTAATGTCAGTCATGTCATTACGTACATGATATTCAAGGGTAAATATTTAATTTATTTCTCACAGTGGTACTTGTATGTGTCATCTTATTAAATTTTATGATTTTGAAAGTTGTAGAGATCAAATGCGACTGCATAAACTATCTTAAAAATTTTTTTCTAGAAATGTTTTACTATTAAAATTGATTTTTTGATGATTTGGATTGTTTGTATAGGAGAGATTCCTGCCCCCAGACCCCTCCCCCCTCTCTGCGCTCCTCCAGACGATCTTCTGTAACCAAACCTAAAGAGGACGATCTGGTCCACATCAAAGTACAGCTCATCGACAAAAACTCACCAGAATATTCAGCCAACTACAACAGGGTAACAAATGTTTTAAAAATGTTATAAAGTGTTATGTTTACATTTATAGTAAATTATGTTTAGTTTATGTTTAGTTTAACTGGGTAGTACTAGGGGTTGATTTTGTTCAGCTCCTAAACTTAAGATTCTTAAACCAGAAAACTACAAATATTGGATTTAACACATTCCCAAATTGTTGTTAAATTTATGATTGTGAGTAGCTTAGTTTTAATTTTGGTAAACAGACAATACTTGATGTGTGATTTTTCAATTAGATATGAATTCAGAATCATGATCCCTTGTCTTAGATTAGTATAATTATTTTATGAACATTAATTGAAAATGGCATATAAATGTCTGTGCATGGATTTTGTTACAGACAAACCGTTTTATAGATGTAGACTTTAACTGTCTGGATGCCAATGTTAACCTACAGACCTGGGTGGTACTGCTGGACTTTCTGGGGATGGGGGCCAAAATCCCAGATGCCAGTCAGCTGGAGGTCAGCGTAGAGAAAGATCCCAGTCTGACCCTGTCAGGTAAATATCAATCTGATCAGTTCTAATGTAAAACAACCAGGGTTGTCAGTGTCAGGTAAATAACCAGTGTGTGATCAGTACTCTTGTAGAACAATTAGAGTTGTCACAATCAGACAGAGCCACATTCTACAAAAAGAAATAAGATGGAATTTTTGTGTAACTTGAAACTTTCATTTTATTTTAAAATCGAGTTGCGCCACATTCATTATGCATTATTTCTAAATTACAAAAGGCAGCGGTTTATCAAGGATTAACTGAACATTGTATAAATTGTCTGATGTTGTTCCTTGCAGTTTCCAATGAGCCCTCCGTTAACTCTGTCGTTAATCTGAAAGTGAAGAGTTTCACACTAATCCTGAACAAACCTGAGTATGAGTTATCTCGAGCCAATGTTGAGCTGTTGTCAGCTAATGTTAACTTGCCACACATGAGAATATAAGATACATGATTCTGTGCAGCTGGGTTTTATTTCTGTAACGGTGTTAACAGTTGTTGCTAAAAATAGAAATTTCTGTGAGAGATTCATCACAGTGGGAGACCAAGCTCTGGTGTTTGATATATTCAAGTAAGAATCATTTTTAAAACATTGACTATAATTCATTTATATTTCACATATAACCATTTACTCCTTTGCATATGATCAAGACTTTGAATAAATGTACATAGAATTGATTAGTATGAAATGGATATGATTAAATTTGAATTCAAGCATTTCTTTTACTTTCCCCTAATATTCAAATCAAAGTACTCAGAAGTACAGAGAGCCGGGCTAATTTACAGAGTAGAATCATTATGAATTTCTTACATGAATCATACGTTTATATTGTATTAACAGATAAAAAAAAGAATACATGTATCAGATTTAAAATTCTGATGAAAAAATCATTTTAAATCTATCAATATAAATGATAAGACACTGACAGTGAGTTTCTATCCTAATACCACGGTCCGATTTTGTCAGAATCAGAATTAAATTTTAAATTTGACCGCAACTTTTAAAATAAACAAACAGGCTAGTCTGGTTCCCTCTCCTGCTTTTCTTTGTATGTGTAGAGAACTAAGATACATGTAACACTGATTATCAAAACTCTTTACACCAATGAACTAATGTTCTTTGACTTGAGACTGAAGTTTTCAAAGGTACTAAATATGTTTATTTATTTAGATAAAACTTCGTTTTATTTTTGTTGCTTTATTTAGCGTTTGTATTATCTCAAAAGCGGTTGAGAGTAAGAACTATATTTTTACACGTAACTTTAAAATGGCGACTATGGGGTTAACATCCTGTCTTGAACAGGATCACATTTAAGCCGGCAATTGCTCTTTGAGCAATAAGCCCGGCTAAAAATTAGTATTTCAAACTTTAATGTAATCTCCATAATAAAAGTTAAGATTTTACTGTAATATTCAATTGTATCCTTAACTGTTACTGTATAATGATACAGGTGATTTGCGGATGTTTGTTACAGGTATGGTCCTCCGGATCCTAATCTAGTGAGAGACTGTGACATCAGTGTTAAGCTACAGATGGCCTCGGTTCGGTACACCCACACTAACAGATTCCAGATGGAGTTTGTGGCATTTTTACAACACTTCCTACAGCTTCAGGACGTCCTGGGGAGGTACCGAGCGGCCTCTGCTGGGAAAAGGGTGAAAAAAATCTTTATTATAAAGAGTCAGACTTTTATAAATCATGTAGAGATTAATTATACAACCTTATTGTGATGCAATTTCTCAATATTATTGCCTTGCATAACATGGATTTTAAAAGTGTGCTGAATCATTCTTGTCACTATAACATAATTTACATTATTTTTAAATAAAAGTACATTTTAAGAACATGTAGTTTATGTATGATAATAATTCCATTAGTTAAAGTTGACATTAATAAATTGAATTTGCTAAGATCCCAAAGTAAAAATATATGACACCATCCCCTCTGTTTGTTATAGGTGACCGACAAGGCCACCAGAGGATCTCGAATCAAACTGGACATCAATGCTGACTCTCCAATCATCCTGTTACCACACAGCTCTAAGACAACAGACATACTAGTGGCTGACCTAGGAAAGCTGACAGTAAACAACTGCTTCATTTACGACGGAGAACCAGGGACCTTGACCTTTGACCAGGACGACAGTGAGATGATGAGTACGCGGTCGCGTGAATCTCTGTCGTCCATGGCTCTCTCGGAGACCAGCGATTATTCCATAGACAGTTCCTCTGCTGCCACTGGGATGACCCAGAGTCTGTTCAACAGTTACAACCCACCAATGGCGCCTATGACCAATCCCATGCTTCAGAGTATCTACGGAAACCTGGACCAAGACCAGAGGTCGTCAGTCAGTGAAGTACGGGACGAGTGCGACATTTACGACCCGACAGAAACGGGGACAGGGGGCACACCGAGGACCCCACAGTCACCAGAGGGCAGCAGTGTGGATCCAGAATTCTTCCCAGACTCAAGCTCTTGCTTCTCCAGTTCTAATAATCTGACCTCCCAACACAGGTTACGTATTAATGACAGTATGAGGGAGGGGAAGATTAAGAGGACTCCATCCAACAGTTCTCTGAATCGTCCTAAGATCCCCAAGTCTGACGGCGACCATATCTGTCTACTGGACATCATGAATATTCATCTGAAGGACATGAACTTGTATTCAGCAGAGAGAGTGAACAAACAGGATTATGATGGGTCTGGTCAGGATCTGGAGTTCAAGTCTTTTGTTGTGCAAAAACAGGTAGGATTTAAATTTGATGTTTTTGTAATGTATAGTTGTACTAGCAAAAAAATGTGGGAGGAAACTGTAATATAATTGTAATATTTCATGATACAGGCCTGGTGTCTTTTTATAATTGATGTGTTTCAGCTATTTAAAAAAAAAAAAATTCAAATACTGTAAACGTATTACATTTGGCTGTGTATTCTTTTTAGTGCTTTTGCGTAAAGAAACTTCCGCTAATTCAAGTACAATGCTAAATGTCAAAATTTAAATTCATTCAAATCTACGCTGGTAAATTTCATGTAATTAATATAAAATTTACAGTATGCACGTTACTTTGCATGTTCATGTAAATGGATATCATTCTGTAGAATTAAATGTAAAGTCAGAAAATGAATAATATAGATTAAATTGTGGTTTAATTCATATTGCCATTGATTGGATAATTCCTCCGTTGTAGGGTGGGAGTCCCCTGAAGGAGAAGATCCAGCTGACCCTGACGGTGGAGAGGAATCTGGAGGGGGACATCAGTCACTCCGCCCCCGACTTCAGGGTCAAGGGCGTCCTGTCCTCCGTCCACTGCTCCCTGGACATCGCCCAGTACAAACTGGTCCGAGGAATACTGGACCATAACCTGGGAGAGAAGCTCCCTGAGTTCAGGCATCCACTGATGTCACACCTCATGGACCCCATCATTGATGTAATGGTTCTTTGTTTTATTTGAAAATGATTTTGATTTTCATATGTTAAAGTTATTGTCAGTGCAAATAATATTTTGGTATTTTGGAAGTTATCTTCATAATAGCACATAAATTTTAGTGTTGATAATTAATATGTGGTTTTACTTCTAAAATGGCTGAAGTTTGACTTTTATTGATTGAACATATATGCAGTCAAAATTTGTTATCTTTTACTGGACTTCTTGAGATTCAAAATAACATTATAGATTGAAATAGCAGTTGAATACAACCGAACTATATATCCATCGTATTTATATGGCGTGTATTGAGGTAATAATAATGTTTGAACATGACTATTTTATATAAAAAAAAGAAGTGAAAGTCATATTTGATTTGTTCTATTTGCTTTGTAGACAGTGCTAAGTGGAACAGTATGGCAGAGCATTGCAATGGCTATTGATCTCAACAATGTGACAGTGGAGCTGTTGTTGGCTCATGCCGACGGCCAGCAGTGTCCTGAGCAGTCATTGGCCAAGCTAGACTTCATCTGCTCCACCCTCAAGTTTGACAGCTTCTCTGACCAATCAAAAGACATAGATCTGGTGTCCAATGAAATTGTTATGAGTGACACAAGATTCAGAGGTAAAGAATTGTCCATTAATCACATTGATTATAGAATGCATAATTTTAAAATTCTTGCATTCTAGTGTCCAAATTATAAAATAGAGAGTGATTTGTAAACATATTTCAAACAATAAGTATTTCAATTCACAGTTATCTGTGTAATGTAGAATGTTCAAATCAGTTGATAGGTGAACATTACTTATTTTTGATCCAAATTTAGTGATGATATAAACCCACAGATGAGCCAGTAGGAGTATAAAGGTGAAGATGTGCTCTTTTAAGATTTATTTCAGCAATATCATGTACATGTGTATTCAATAGCATTGTATGAATTTTCTGATATTGTTGTCTTTTGTTTGCTTCTCTAATATTTTACAAGTAAATCATATTCTTCACAGATGCCCCTGTAAATGTCCGTCCCAATGTCTTTGAGAAGATCCTGCAGCCCGGTCCCAGCAGTAAGAAATCCAAGACCTTCCAGTTAGAGCTGCACTACCGTGCCACACAGGAGTCCAACAAGTTCTCCGTCATCCTCAACAACATGAAGGTCATGTGTATCTTTGATTGGATTCTGTCTGTCCGCGATTTCATCATGGAGAGTCCCGTGGATCCTTTCATTATGGGTACGTCTGCAGCGAATGTAAAATTATGGTAAATTGCCTCATTCTGCCTTTTTCAGTGTATTGTCATTGCATCAAGCCAAAATTTTCAAGGAATTAAAAACACCCTCAACCCAACCACCTTCCCATCTTATCAGTGAAATTAAAATGATATTGTGAGAGGAACATTAACATGCTTAGTTAGGTGAAGTATCTTTTTTTTGCAGAGAAAGAGTCCATTGCTGAAGACGTGGTGATGAGTTCACCTGAGGTCAGCAGACAGACGTCTAGAGATTCCACTAAAACTACAAGTCCTCTGACTGTGTCTAGTGGTATTATGACAAAGAGAGGGCCTATTGTAGAGGAGGTAAGGATGTTATTCACTGTGATTTAGCACCATTCTATTTGCTTTGTAAAATGAAATGAAAAAGTAAATGCTATCATGATGATGAATGTCAAGTATATTTGCGTAATTTGTAGATAGATAAATTATGAATTCATAAAAATCATTTTTCATTAAAGTCATGTCATAATCTCCACTGTAATTGTGTTAAAGTTTGAAGTATATCTACCCTATTTCAGGGTTCGAAATTCACTATATACAACTCGCAAAATGCTAGTTAGAATTTCCTAATTGTGAGTTAAAAAATCTGCTCCACCCTCAAATTTTTGACAGCTTTTTTTTAAATGTAAATGTCACCAAGGAAAAATTGGTGTCCACATGCAATTTTTATGACCCATGTGACACAAGGCCTTCAGAGGTAAAAATTGTTAATTTCTTTTTTTTTTAATTCCAAACATTGATTTTCAGCAACAACTATAACATTAAATTCAAATAGAAAATAGTTTGAAGCATGAAGCGTTGCTTACTTTTTTAGAAATGAATAAAATGTCAAATCATGATTTGAAGAAAATTTTGATATGGTCATTAGAAAGATCAATTATTTTTAATCTCACAATTAAATTAGCAATATGAGGTATATATAAAAATAATATTTACTCTCATACCTATCTAATTCCCTTTAAAAACATACTGATAGCGATGCTTTTTAAATCAGAATATAAAGTTGTTTTCTGTGCATGTAAAATAAAATGCATCCACAAACGAGAGTTATCGTTCCATTATCGCCCTTGAAATTCTTTTTTAATAAAATAAAATATTGATTAAATGTTTATAAACAACTCTGCGATGTTATTTCTGCAATTAAAAGACTTACATGTTTATAGTGTATTTTTTCAATAGAATTTTATGGATTTTGCTTTAGGTAAACTATTAAAAATGTTTATAAATATACTCTAGAACTAGACATTTGAAGTAATTCATTTTCTTCTATAAAATGCCCTCATGATAGAGATTTGAACACTCTGCCATGAAATTTCACTGAATTTTATGACTAAATGTCTGCTGAAAATTATCTTTCTTATCTGTAGAGTTATCTCTCTTATCAGAGTATCAATGAACCTTAAAAACGACCGATCTATTGAAATTACCTCCAGGTGGATTTTTTTTTTTACAATCTGTGTGGTTTGATCAATCAGCTGATTCTCCATTTATTTAAAAAAATGAAGGTCATTGTAGCTTAACTTTGGATATAAAATATGTCAACCTAGTTAACATTTACCTTATATAATGAGAATCATAATGTATTATTGTAACAACAATTCATTATGGGTTGTTTTCTGCGGCTAGGCAGTCATGTTGGTTGCCATGTGTGTCCACTGTAAATATACATGTTTTTCAGTGTGTTGTCATAGGAAAAAAAATCTTGCCAAAATGATTTTTGGGAATGTTAAAACATAATTTTTTTTTAAAACCTCATGAAGAAAATTTTGAATTTTTATTTTTAAAATGGATGGATGGTGAATTTTAAAATGATTTCATTTTAAAATTGATTGACTGTAAATGATTTGTTTTGTGAAGTATCTTATTTGCGAGTTGTAATTTTAGAGTCCGTTTTATATGCTGAAGATTTCTGTTGATGAGTTCACCTGAGCTGAAGCTGAATGTGTCAGACACCCAGTTCATCGTAGTGGAAGACAGCACTACATGGGATACTAATGCTGTCATTCTAAAAGTAAGTCAATTATGCTGTAGATTAAAAATGATGGTTTATTCTGTTATTAATAAATGTTTGGATCTGGTAAGGAGGTCATTTTTTGAAGGTATTTATATAACATAAGTACATTGTTTGTACAAAGATTAAACATATTTTATTTCTTCAAGGAAAAAATGTACTCTGATTTTTGGACAGTTTTTAAAAGATTGCTTCGACGAAGTCGAATGAATGTAAAATTGTATACTTTAATTTTAGGAGCATCCATTCCTTAAAAAATTATGCCTTTCATTTCCAAACTTGCATGGTGTGGATTTGGCATTTCTTTTATTTCTTTGTAGGTGGATCTGCCCTTATCCAGATGAGTGAAGCTGAATGTGTCAGACACACAGTTCATTGTCGTGGAAGACAGCTCTACCTGGGACACTAATGCTGTCATTCTTAAAGTAACTAGAATATCCTACAGCTTACTCCACTTATTTGAACCAGCTTATTTTGAAATTCCGCTTATTTTGAAAACTTGCATGGATGATGTATCTAGAGATGGACACCCAGTTTTTGCCTCTCATATTCTTTGCATTAAAATAACGGTTATATTGAAATCAGATATATTGAAATTTCGCTTATATTGAAGCCACTGATCGGTCCCCACAGGTGATAATGAGTTGTTTTCATAAGGTTATATTGAAGTACTCCCTGGCGGCTGTCATTACGGTTGGTGGCAATAATTATGCCTGATTGACCAGGTGATATACAAAGGTGTGAATAATTAATTTTCACCTTATGTGTTTTTATACTGCATGTTCTTACGAAATTAAATTCTTCACTGTTAAATTCTTTGCGTCCATGTATATAATACGGACATATCGAGGCTAAACAGCTAAACGTAATATTATAATAACAACCCTCACAGATCTAAAAAAAAATAACTATGAAATCAAATGTCTGCTGTTAATGACTATTGGTATGCCTAAACTTCGAAAAATTCCAGGAATTTGCCCGATTTTCACTTACGATGAAATACAAGCAGCGTAGTCAGATGAATATCTAGGTCAACCTTTTTAGTCCCGTAATTGACATTTTCGCCAAAACGCAAATAAATGAGATTTTGTAATGAGGTTCGTTGAAGATTGTCTTTTGAATATATTAGAAATAAAAATATATATATTTAAATTCTCAAGGACTCATATTCATTCTATGTTATGCCCCTATAAACTTAGAAAAATTCCAATTTTGTTTCCGGTTTGTTTTTTTTTTTTTAGAGGTTGGAATTGAAATGGAATGTAAAAATGGCGGATTATCTTCACGATTTCGCTTATATCACACCATTTTTGACAGATATATTTTGAAATAATTTGTGATTGTGTTTTACCATCTCTTGAATTTCAATATATCCGGAGTAGGCTGTATATAGATTTAAAAAAATGATTGTTCATTCTGTTATTAATAAATGTTTGGATCTGCAGTCAAGATTGATGAGACATATTATAACCATTGTGAAAAATATTTATACAAGTACATTGTTTGTTATGCAAAGTTTAAACACAACTACTTTTTTCTAGTTCAAGGCATGAACCAATAATGTACTTTGTAAATTCATTTGACAATTTTTAAAATTTTGTTTATTTTCAAATTACATGTATTATAGAGCACAGCAATACTGAATTTCCGCCCCAAAGCCAAGGACAAAATTCTGACATGCACTCTTCAGTCTTTGGAGGTATTTTCCTGCTCTTTGACAGCAGAAGAGGAGACGGCTCAGTCCATCATAGATCCACTAACTATCCACATCGATCTGAACGCTAATCCATTTCCCAAACATAAGCTGTCATCATCCGCCGGATTATTGGAGGCCTCACAAGTCCACCAAAATAACCTTGTCCTTGAGGTATTCAACATATTTCTCTGTATAATGTGTCTAAAATGTAGATTAGGACAGTCAATTAGAAAAAATTAATAGTGACTTTTTTTTTTTGGAGCCAAGTTGCACTAATTTCATTCAAAATATTGACATATATTTAAAAAGTTAAATAAATTTTATATACATTTTAGCTTTAATTTTAATTGCAGTGCTTAAATCACTCCCTTTTCAGATTACATTTAATGTTATGAACATTCGACTGTCCTACATTGACATGAAAATGTTCCTGGCGATATTGAACTCCATCCCAGAGCAGGCACTGAAAGCAACACAGCATGACAAGCCCACAGATAAAGCCTACCCTGGTATGGTATTTTGTAGTAATTAAAAAAAAAATTATCTAATTCACAGGCTTCAACATTGTGACATTGTCTGGGCAACTATCTTTTCTGGTGATTTTAAGGGAGACAACTCTTCCTTTCTTCACAATGTTTATTTGAGTCAATCTCATAATAAGAGTTGCAGTGTAACACTTAGTAAGTCTAAAATAAAGTGAAGACATTTAAAGAAGATGACAACATTGTTGCAGTCATTTTTAAATTGTAAATGTTTGATATAGTTCCACCATTTAAAAAAAAAAGTTGGATTCTGTCATTCACTTTTCAGAGGAAGCTTGGTTTAAATTATAATTATTGAATAAATCGAATGTCATCATTGTTCTCATAATTAACAAAAATGTTTTGTTGGTCCATTATCAGCTGACAAGATAAGCAGTCTCTATGATATGGGCTTCAGTATGGAGGATTGTAAGAAAGCTCTAGACCTGAACCAGAGGAATTTAATGGAGGCTGCAGTCTGGCTGACTGAGAACGCTGTACCGGAGGAGAGAGGCCGGTCACAAGAGGAGGGACTTCAGATCACAGGGATGGAGGTCAGTGTCAGGGGTGGATCATGGATCTTTTCACAGAAATGCTAATGTTACTTCTCTGGATTTTTAGCTCTACTGGTCAGAGACCAGAAGAGCTTATGCGATAGTAATGCGTCTGGCGTCCGTCCGTCTGTCTGTCTGTCTGTAAACAATTTTTCAAAATGCTACTCCTCCTACAGTTTTGGTCTAATTTCAATATAACTTGGCACACAAGTAGACTACACTAAGATACATAATTCTTTTTATCGGTTTTTGATTTCGATGAACGGTGTTGCCGTGGTTACTAAAATAGAAATTTCTGTGAAATTCTTTCAAAATGATACTTCTCCTACAGTTTTGGTCTGATTTCAGTATAACTTGGCACCCAAGTAGAATATACTAAGATACATAAATCTGTATATCGGTTTTTGATTTCGATGAACGGTGTTGCCGTGGTTACTAAAAATAGAAATTTCTGTGAAATTGTTTCAAAATGCTACTCCTCCTACAGTTTTGGTCTGATTTCAGTATAACTTGGCACACAAGTAGACTACACTAAGATACATAAATCTGTGTATCGGTTTTTGATTTTGATGAACGGTGTTGCCGTGGTTACTAAAAATATAAATTTCTGTGAAATTGTTTCAAAATGCTACTCCTCCTACAGTTTTGGTCTGATTTCAGTATAACTTGGCACACAAGTAGAATACACTAAGATACATAATTCTGTGTATCGAATTTTAATTTTAATTTTGATGAATGGTGTTGCCGTGGTTACTAAAAATAGAAATGATTAAAATTGTTTCAAAATGCTACTACTCCTACAGTTTTGGTCTGATTTCAATATAACTTGGCACACAAGTAGACTACACTAAGAACATAAAGAGACTTTATCAACAATCATTATTCTATTTATTGCTGTTGTAAAATTTCAAATCCCAGCTGCTTAAGTACTTTTCTTTTCCTTTGCTATGAGTTCAAACCAGTAGAGCTTCAGTCTCGACAGAGACTTCTGGTTTATTGTGAATAGCCAAGAACACGTTGGTTAAATCTAAATGCTGTGAAGAAATAGATTAGATATTGCTGTTTTCATTTCTTGTGTGTTGAGAGTTAAACTGCTCACATTTTCTGATTCAGAAGTATTATCTAGAAGTAAATTTGTACATTCTCAACAAATATTATTTTTAGAAATGTCAAGTTTATATGCCAGCATCCCTATAATGAATTGGAAGTTTTACAGTTAAAATATGATAATTGGAAGTTATAATCTTGATATTTTTCTTCCTCTTTCAGATAAAGTCATCTTCTGTGTGCGTTTGCCTGATAGATGATTGTGGGGACTCTGATGTGCCACTGGCAGAAATTTCCTTCAACAGCATTCAGTTCTCCCAGCAGTTCCTCCCTAGACAAGAGGGGAGTGGATCTTTTATTTTGATGGGTGACTACTACAACAGGAAACTGTCGGGATGGGAGCCGTTTTTGGAACAGTGGAAGTAAGTGTGTAATCAATTAGCTGTATTTAATCTCGATACTTAAATTAATGTCAGCTAGTGTAATTTTAAGAACAAAACATTTCCAAATGGTTGGGTTGGCTATTTTGTCCACTAGGCATAGACTAGAAGAACACATAATTGTAAAATGTTTGTCATCAAACTTTTTTTTCTAATAATTTTGAAAATTAGTGCTTTTACACTTTTATGATGCAGTCATGCTGTGTTTATATTCAACTTCTTTAATTATTAATTTCTTTCTTTATCAATTACAGATGTCGATGTGAATGGAAACAGTACTATCAAAATATGGAGAAGAAAACAGCCATTCAAATCAATGGTAAAATTCTTACTGTTTCATTTCTGTTAAAATGTACATACAATGTTAGTCAGTAGTGTCATTTATTTATTTTGAATGTAGATAATATATGTACATATTTACATAATACCAAGTCAGCAGAAGTTTTGGCAAGGATATAATTATGGCATTATTAGCGAGAGTGCTAACATCGCTAAATTGACGTTTTCGCTGAAAAATAACTGCGCTTTAATTGCAATTGACACTTTAGTAAGCCTTTCAAATTCACCAAAATTACTTCTCTCTAATTGAAAAATACCAATTTTTATGCCCCGCCATGAATATGGCCGGGGCATATAGTGTTTGTCATGTCCGTCTTCCATCC
The DNA here is from genome assembly GCF_032062105.1 of Saccostrea cuccullata. Classification (NCBI taxonomy): domain Eukaryota; kingdom Metazoa; phylum Mollusca; class Bivalvia; order Ostreida; family Ostreidae; genus Saccostrea; species Saccostrea cuccullata. The sequence continues at coordinate 15,464 of NW_026936257.1, read as the reverse complement.
TTCCATCTTTCCGTCCTTCTGTCCTTCCGTCACACTTTGTGTTTAGCTGTGTTCAAAGCCAAGTTTCAAAGAAACTATCCAAGACATTTTCATCAAACATCATATGCTTATAGATATTGATGAGAGCTATGCAACTGCATCAACATTTTTTGACCTTGACCTTTCTTTTGACCTTGACCTCCCTTTTCTTAAATTAGTGTTTTGCTCAGTTTTAAACATACCATTCAAGATGGTGTTATCAAACTTCACATGTTGATACAAGCTTGCATGGATGATGCATCTAGGGATGAACATTACCAGACTTGCATGGGTGGTGCATCTTAAGATGGACACTACCAGAATTGCTTTGGATGCTGGATCTGACCTACATTTTCCAGATGAGTGATCAGGTTAAAGTTTTTGGAGCAGGTCCATTACTAAGGAACTATAAGCCCTACTTAGACCAAACTTGCATGGGTGGTACATCTTAAGATGGACACTACCAGAATTGGTTTGGATGATGGATCTGACCTACATTTTCCAGATGAGTGATCAGGTTAAAGTTTTTGGAGCAAGTCCATTCCCAAGGAACTTTAAGCCCTACCCAAACCAAACTTTCACGAATGATGCATCTAGGGATGAACACTACCAGCCTTGCTTCGGATGCTGGATCTGACCCACATTTTCCAGATGAGTTACCAGGTAAAAGTTTTTGTAGGAGGTCCATTACTAAGAACTATAAGCCCTACTTGAACCAAACTTGCATGGATGATGTATCTAGGGATGGACACTACCAGACTTGCTTCAGATGCTGGAACTGACCTATATTTATATGTAAACGAAGTTTCGGGGGTATATAGTTTTTGTCGTGTCTGTCTGTCTGTCTAGCTGTCTGTCTGTCTCTCTCTGTCTCTCTGTTTGTCTGTTTGTCCGCAAAAACTTTAACCTTGCCCATAACTTTTGATTCAGTGGAGCTATGACTTTCATATTTCATATGTGTATTCCTTGTGACAAGACCTTTCTTTTGGTACCACTAAATTTGACCTTTTGACCTTGACTTTGAAATTTGACCCACTTTTACATGAAAATTTTAAAATTTTACTTTGGCCATATCTTTTGAACAGTAGACACCAGGACATTTATACTTCACATATGTAATGTTTGTTAAAAGACCTTTTACTAGCTACTAACAACCTTGACCCTTTGACCTTGTAGATTTCTGTACTTGTAAAAAAACTTTAACCTTGGCCATAACTTTTGAACGGTAAGGGATAGGGCTTTCATACTTCATATATGTAATCCTTTTGAGAAGACCCTTCATTGGATATGAAGATCCTTGACCCTTTGACCTTGACCTTTGAGATTGACCTACTTTAAAAAAGCAAACTTGACCATAACTTTTAAAGACTTAGGGCTTCTGCTTTCATACTTTATATATTTGATCTTTATGACAAGACCTTTCATTTGATAACAATAACTTTGACCCTTTGACCTTGACCTTGGAGTTTGACCTACTTTTTAAGAAAAGTTTTAAAATTTTACTTTGCCATATCTTTTGAACAGTAGACACCAGGACATTTATACTTCACATAAGTAATGTTTGTTAAAAGACCTTTCACTGGATACCAACAACCTTGACCCTTTGACCTTGACCTTGTAGATTTCCATACTTGTGAAAAAACTTTAACCTTGGCCATAACTTTTGAACGGTTAGGGATAGGGCTTTCATACTTCATATATGTAATCCTTGTGAGAAGACCCTTGCTTGGATATGAAGATCCTTGACCCTTTGACCTTGACCTTTGAGATTGACCTACTTTAAAAAAGCAAACTTGACCATAACTTTTAAAGACTTAGGGCTAGTTGCTTTCATACTTTACATATTTAATCCTTATGACAAGACCTTTCATTTGATAACAATAACTTTGACCCTTTGACATTGACCTTGGAGTTTGACCTACTTTTTAAGAAATTGAACGTTGACCATAACTTCTGAACGGTTAGGGCTAGGGCTTTCATGCTCTACATAAGTATTTTATGTGGCAAGACCTTTCATTTGATACTAATTACATTGACGTTTGGACCTTGACCTTGGAGATTTTTGTACTTATTAAAAACCTTTAACATTAGCTTACTTTAAAATTTCACAATTGTTTTCCAGTGAGAATACCCTACTTTTGGTACCAGTTGATTAAATTTGCATTTAAGAAAAGCTTTATCTTTGCTATGTTGCCATACGGGGGCATCAGTGTTTTACAAACACATCTTGTTTTTCCCAAGTAACTATAAGCCCTACCTGAACCAAACTGATCAAATTTTATACACATAAAAATTTTCATGTTGCTTTTCTTATATATCCTCGGCGGGGCATTCTTGTCCTATGGACATATTTATAGTTTAAGATAATTTGCTAGATTTGCATTTCGCTAAAATTTCCACTTGACGGTATGCACAATAACATACACATGTAGTCTCAAAGTTCTTACCCTGTCTCTGATGTACAACAAAATGTCACAAGCTCAATGAAGTTTAGTGGAATTTATATAGTCTGAGTTGATTTTTTCAAAAATCATTCATTTGTAAATTATTCTATTTAAATTTTAAAGAAAATTTTGACCCTCAGATGATCTAATTATTTTGCTTTTAATTATTTTTTTAGCACAAGAGGTGTTGAATCTGAACATCACCAGTACACTGCTGGAACTTTACAACCAGACTAAGGTGACATGGTCTGAGGATTACTATAAACAAATCATGTAAGTTTACCGTCAGTACACATTATCTTTTACTAGCTAAGTGTTTTTTATATGCGTTTTCTTTTAAAATCTTTAACTAGGTATCTAATATCAGAATTCAAAAAAAAAAAAATTGAGATATTATTGGATATTACTGTTATCTCAACACCAATCAGTAAAGACTTCATAATAATGAAGCCATAACTTTTGGCGGATTTTCTTTTTCGTATTTTTCTCGATGGCCTGATGCAATGCTCTTTTCAGCCCAGCAAATTCCCAGAACCAGCCCCACCAGGCTAGCCGTACTGCTGTGAGCTGTCAGAGAAGAAGAGTTCCGTTTGTTCCCTTTATGTTGTCCAATGAAACAGGATGTACTCTCTGGTTCACCACGGTGACCACCACTCCAAGGTACACAGCACTGACCAGTCAGAATTATTGTTTTAGGCATGTCATTCTTACTGATAGTTGGGGGTGGGTTTTGGAGACAAGAAAAAAAAGTAAAAAGTCTGATGTGACACATCCAGACAGAGGAAATCTGTACAGGGAAATATCTCGAGCAATTTAAAAGAAGTCAGTAGGCAGTTCAAGGATAAGATACTTTTGCGGTGGACAATGATGAAAGTCTTCTTTTAGGAGTCGTGTTCTGCTTTTAGCTTTAAATTTTCCTGAGGCCTTGAAAATGATCTAGGTCTTATAAAAATTAAATAAAACCAAAATTTAATCCATTTGTAATAGATGCTATCGTGTGAAACACAATATAGGGGACAGTAAGGTTGCACTTGGGGGTAAAAAATTAATGTCTTCGTTTTGCCCCAAAAACATTTTTTCTAAAAAGTAGAGTATCTAAAGGATCTCAAGCATAAACAGTTTTGTGAAATTCACATTAAAACTTTGTTTTTTACAAGCTGATAATAACCTCATTTTCACAGGTTACGGACACTACAAGTGTTGTTTTCTTTGAAATAAATATTAAAAACTGTTTATATGCTCTAATTTTTTCAAATGCTTACAAACAAAGAACATATATAAATAAAAAATAAGGACAAAATTTTGACTAAAAAAGGTGGCATTGTACTTTAAAATTTAAACAGTTCTTACTTCGTACATTTTTGTTCAAAATTGTAGTATTTCATTTCATATGAACTCTTTAAAACCGATATAAATAAAGAAAAAACTATTTATAAATAACACTTTTTATGCGTTTAGTGAGATATAAATACTTCCATTAAAATAGGACATTTCATTTTTATAATTTTTCTAAAATTATTTGATAGCTTCATTAAGTTATGGACACTACAAAACCCAAATATTTATGATTGGCATTTGGTTTGTGGTAAAAAAAAACAACATTTTATCAACTTCTGAACTATTATAAACCAGATTTAAATGATTATTAAATACAAAGTATATACAAATTAAATATTGTTTCAAGTAAAAACAATTTACTTGCAGAACCAATGCCAATAGAAAAATATCAACTTTAGGAAATACTGAAACTTCCTTCTTTCACATAACTACATGTATTTATTACTGAAATGCAAAAGAAAAGTTTTATTATTCATTAAAGATTTATGAAAACTATTTAGAATGTAGGTACTATGATCAATGAAGTCAATTAACCAAATTTAAGGGTAATTACAGACACTACACAATACTTTAATTTTTCACAGGTTTGTGGATGAAGTTTTTGATTTTAAGCCCTTTTCCTATCTTTTTTCAGCATATCATTTCTCGTTTCAGTTTGTCCTGATTTTTTTTTATTCTTCAGATCTCAACTTCATCTGTTACAAGCATACCATACCCAATATACTTTGAATAAATATATACACATGTAACTTTAGACAGGTGTTATGTGTAAGTAGAAAAGTCAAACCTTGAAGAATAAAGCTCACTGATATTTCTTCAATTATTTTTTCTTTTCTGTGAAGCATTCTATTTTTCTTCAAACAGTTAAATATACAATACTTTATATGAAATTGGTGTAATTTTAGTTGTTTTATTTTTTGAAATTGTTTGTAGTGTCCGTAACCAAATTACTTCCCAACTGTGTAACATTTTGAATGCAAATTTACTTGCATTTAACACATTTTAAGATTTTACCTAATAAGCAACTAAACAATTGAAGCAATATTCAAAAAAAAATATGGGTTATGTAGCTAGTGATAATAATTTCTAACTATTTTTATATGTCATTGTGGGTGTCCAATCATTATTTTAGTACTTGCAGTAAAGAAAAAACCACATGATCTAAAAGAATTCCAACTAATAAACACCTTTTTATCTCTAAATTCAATAATACACTGTTTCAAAAATTTATCTGTAAATTCCATGGAGAAAAAATAAAGATATTTCATTTTTCAACTTTTGGTTACGGACACTACACACTCTACAAGTTATTTACAATAGGATAAAACTGTACCTTAAATAAAGGAATTTCAACAAGATTTTCTTAAATGTAACACCAGTTGACTTAAACAATGAAAAAATAATGACATGCTATTTGACTTAAATCCTAGGATGTCAATAGCATCTGCCAGTATCAAGGTGATGTAACACCAAGGATCTTGTATATGAAAATGGTGCAATCTGGGTTTCCGAAATTAGTTGCAATATCAAAACGAGGGAGAAAAATAAAGTACATTGACTAACTTGTTAAATTAAAGTTTATGAAGGTATAAACTGAGTTTATACCAGGTAAACAAATAAACACTTTCATTTTCCTTAATGAGGCCCCGTAGTGGAAAATTTCCCCGTCGGGCGCCCCATAGATGACCAAAGTTTCGGAGGGAAAATATCCAGCCTCTTTCTGATAATGACGCTATGGCTGGCAGCATCGTGAATCTGTAATTTTACAAAGCTATTATAACATTTATTTACTTTCCATTTGAATTATATTCTTGGATATTTCATTACGCAGACATACTGCTTATACTGGATTTACTACACGTGTTTACCATGCGGTAGTGTTTTTGTTATGAATTATTGATCCGTGCCTTTGGACTTTGACCCCGCCATGAATCGTACGAGATCGAGATCCAGGGTTCGTAGGACAGAATCTGTTGACGATCCTAACAACTGGACAGTTGATAAATTGAAATATGAACTAAAACTTTGCGGTATAGATATTAAACATGCTATACCTCATAAAATATTAGTTAAACTGTGGCTAGATAACAAAGAAAAGAAAGACAGGGGCACCGATGGGGAAACAGAACATAGTGAATTGGCTCATAATATACCAAGCGCGGTAAGGAACGAAGACAGAAACTTAGTACAACAGTGTACTAATACCACTGAACGTGTATACGAAGTACCCGCTTCATCCATTGCTGATACTTCTGTGATAACCCATGTCAGGGCCTCATCGTACACTGACGGAAATGCGGTGCCCGAAAACGCGCATGCGCCAACGAGACCAAACATCACTGTTCCGGAGAGAAACGTAAACAATGAAAACTCAGTCTTGATGGCTACTGCCGTAGCATTACAGGAGACAGTGAAACTAATCCAGCAGTCAACTAAAGATAAAGAAGAAGAAGATTACTCGTTACGCAACTTCTACGAGAACCGAAGCAGTGCAACTTTCGCGGCCGGATCGTCAGATCAATTAACACAGACCCAAATGCAGCCGAATTTATTCAAAAGTACCATGAGGGAGACGAGTACGAGTGGCGTCCCATCCTCGGACTTGCAACATGTCATGGCAGTATCACCAACGATACGGAAAGAAATAATATCGGGTAAGGACGTTAACATGTGTAAACTTTTATTATCAAATTATATTGCCCCAAAAACCAAGAAAGATGAAGAGAAGGATGAGCGTTTGAACAGAACTTTATCCATCGGCGAATTTGTTAAGGCCTTTACAATTTATAAATCCATCATGGTCGAAACATTTCCGCAAAGGAGTAGAGAATTAGACGGATATCTGTCCCATATCATTGATGTGTATTCTACTTGGGGGCAACAATTTTACGAATATCACAAGTTGTTCTCTGCCAAAGCCTCAACAGCTCTATTACAGTATCATATTAAGGTAGACTGGGCATTGGGAGACCCTGACCTGTTAATGAGAGTCTGTGCAGGATCAAGTGTAACAAAGTGTGAAAGATGTGGTTCGACAGTACATAGCACACTTATGTGTAATGTTAAAGAACAGAAAGTTCAAAGAAAAATAGACAGAGAAGTCGACATGCACGGAAGAAGTAGACGATACCACCAGGGAAAGGAACTGTGCAACAACTATAACAGTGAAAGGGGCTGCTTTAGAACAGAATGCAAGTTCCAGCATGTCTGTTTTATATGCTACCAGGCTCATAGTGTGACGAAATGTAGAAAAAAGAAAACCGAAAGTTCACCTCAAGCCAGTGGTAAGAATACAGAATTACCACCTGCAAAATGACTAGATTTCAAAGTGTCTACACCAATAAATATTCCTCGTTTAGACAGTGAATTACACAATCATCCTGATAAAACTTTTGTAAATTATCTGATAGACAGTCTAACCAATGGTTTTGACATTCTTATAAATGAAGAAGAAATTCATACCAGTAAAGAATGTAGGAATCTGAAATCAGCTCGTGAAGACCCTCAGACAGTTGATAGTCTCATAAGGGCCGAAGTGGAGAAAGGTTTTGTTATAGGCCCTTTTACATCCTCTCCATTCAAGATACATCGAATTAGCCCAGTGGGTATAGCTGTTGGAAAATACTCAGGAAAGAAAAGGCTAATTTTAGATTTATCGTCACCCCATAACGACCCCAATCATGAGAGCATCAACAGTTTAATCGACAAAGAAAAATGCTCACTTTCGTACGTTAAAATTGATGATGCTATTCAACACATTCAAGAATATGGAAAGGGATCAATTTTATGTAAAACCGACATTCAAGATGCTTTCAAGCATTTTCCTGTGTTACCGGAACAGTGGCAATTTCTGGGTTTTAAATGGGACAAGAACTACTACTTTTGTGTTAGATTACCATTTGGATCTCGATCAAGCCCAAGGATTTTTGATAACCTTTCTCAAGCAGTGTGTTGGATTGCACAGCACAACTATGGAATACATACAATTTTGCATTTGTTGGATGATTTTCTTACAATTGACAGGCCCTCAGGTGATGGAGAAAGAACTATGTTGATATTAAAAATGATTTTCAAGAGGCTTGGAATTCCATTATCGGAGAAAAAGACCGAAGGTCCATCAACTCGACTTACTTATCTAGGGATCATATTGGATACAGAAAAAATGCAAGCTATCTTACCAGAAGAGAAAGTACAGCGTATTGCAAAATTTATTCATGAACTTTTAAGGAAAAAGTCATGCTCAAAATTGGAACTTTTACAATTGTTGGGGCACTTTAATTTTGCAACTAGAGTGATAGTACCAGGACGTACATTTGTAAGTTATCTTATAAGTCTATCCACTACAGTGAAGGAATTGCACCATTATGTTCACTTAAATCAAGAGTGCATAAATGACTTGAAAATGTGGCTTACTTTTTTATCCGACTGGAATGGGGTTTCACTTTTCTATGAGCGATATCTTACTTCTAATGCAGACCTTCATCTTTACACGGACGCGGCTTCGAATTCAGGTTTTGGAGGATACTTCGATGGAAAATGGTTCAGCGAACCTTGGCCACACAACTTGATGGAAACAACAGAGGCAAAAATGTCCATGGCATTCATGGAACTCTATCCTATAGTCGTGGCAGCAATTCTTTGGGGACACAGTTGGAAAGGGAAACGAATTCAGTTCATGTGTGACAATGAAGCAGTGGTTAAAATCATACAAAAGGGTCGATCCAAAGAAACATATATTATGAAATTAATGCGTAGTTTAGTTATGTGTTCTGTACAAAATAATTTTGTAATTTATAGCAAACATGTTCCAGGTATTTTCAATGAAATAGCTGACGCTCTTTCTCGTTTTCAGTTTCAGCGATTTCGCAATCTAGCTCCACAGGCAGACCAGAATCCAACCAAGTGTCCCCCGTTACACCAAGTTTTATGGGACTTCAAGCCGTTGTGAACAAACTTTGGGATAGAGCTATTGGTGACAAGACCAGACGTCAATACCAGATTGGCTTCCAGAATTTCTTAAGATTTGTAACGTTGATGAATTTAACTTCATATAATGGCCTGCCTATCGTGTGTGAAAAAGTGTTTATACAATATGTCAGTTATTGTCATTCTGAGCTGCAACTAAGTTATTCAACTATCAAACTATATTTAAGTGGCATACGATACATATATCTTCGGATGGGTGGTTTTAACCCCTTAGAAAGTAATGGGAAACCACTACAAGGTTTACAAACCATTTTGTCAGGAATTAAGAAATCACAATGTAATAGAGACAAAAGAATTCGATTGCCTATTACCATAGATATTTTAACAAATTTGTGTTTGTTGCTTGATCAAGGACTTTTTGATGAATTTACAGATAGTATGCTTAAATCTGTTTGTACTTTAGCTTTTTTCGGTTTCTTAAGATGTGGAGAATTTACCATTGATGACAAATTTGTTGCAGCAAATCATTTATGTATCGATGATTTAAAAATTTTTGAAGATCATTTGGTTCTGACTCTCAAAAGATCTAAGACAGATCCTTTTAGGAATGGCGTTTCCATTCCAATTTTTGCTAATCAAACTATTGTATGCCCAGTGAAAGCTATGAACAAATACTTAAAAAAGAGAAGCTTTAGGGCAGTTCAGGAGGAACCATTGTTTATACAAAGTGACAATAGTGCTTTATCTCGTAATGTTTTTATCCAGAAAATGAAAATTATGTTAGATAAACTTGGATTAGAAAGTAAAAATTACAATGGTCACTCTTTTAGAATAGGGGCTGCAACCACAGGGTCAAAAGTAAGATTGGAAGATCATTTGTTAAAGACCCTTGGTCGATGGTCATCCGACTGTTACACAACATATATTCAAACCCCTTTAGAGATTATTAAAGATGCTCAGATAGCTATGTCAAAGGATAAAAGATCGTAAATGTTTTGTGTGTACCCAAATGTATATATCATGTATATATGTAGATTTCTTTTCTTTTTTTTTCCCTTTCCTTCTTTCCTTTCGTTTTGTTAAAGAAGGAAATGGAGCTACAATGTATTTTAGTTTGTACATGTATAAAATATTGACAGTGCACAATGCAATTAACTTTAGCTATGGATTGAAGTATGTTTTCCAAGTATTGATTTCATGCTACAGAATTACATGTTTACAACACACACAGTAAGTATGGCATACCTTCTAAAAATAATACAAGTGTTTGATTACATCAAGTAATTAAGTACTTCATTACATACAGATATGCTGACGCACATTTACACAAGTATTTACATACTGCACATATTCCTTTGTGTGCTTACGCACAATTACATCAAGTACTTACGTACTTTCACGATTCCTTATGTGCTTATGCACATTTACACAAGTACTTACGTACTGTACATATTCCTTTATGTGCTTACGCACAATTACATCAAGTACTTACGTACTTTCACAGATTCATTAATGTGCTTACGCACATTTACACAAGTACTTACGTACTTTACATATTCCTTAATGTGCTTACGCACAATTACATCAAGTACTTACGTACTTTCACAGATTCATTAATGTGCTTACGCACATTTACACAAGTACTTACGTACTTAACATATTCCTTAATGTGCTTACGCACAATTACATCAAGTACTTACATACTTTCACAGGTTCTATGTGCTTACACAAAGTATGTCTCTTCATTCTTATGTATTTATGTACATTACATAAAGTAAGCATATTACCAAATAATACACGGAAACTTACCAAATACATAACAGGCATAGTTTGAAATATTTCATTTGTCTTTACTGTTGACATGGAATGTTGTTTATTATATGAAACTATATGACATATTGCATGGAATTTAAATATATTGGTATAGTTAGTCATGCATACTTAAGCAACAGTTTTAGGAGAGTCAATTACTATATCATCTTGGGGACAACAGCTGACACTGTTTTTGGACTATTCATAAAAAATTATAGTAAAATTTTTTATTTCTTATCCCCAAGATTTAAGGGGATGTTAGTTTGCTTATGTTTTATGTAGTTGCATATGTATTAATTAGCAAATTTATGTTTTAGCAGTTCTCTTTAATGGTTGTCAGTTGTTGATCCCAAGTGCCAACATTTAGATTGTTTTTTGTAATAAAATATAAACTAATTTACATATTTGTTTTCTTTGGTATAAATTAAAGTTTATGAAGGTATAAACTGAGTTTATACCAGGTAAACAAATAAACACTTTCATTTTCCTTAATGAGGCCCCGTAGTGGAAAATTTCCCCGTCGGGCGCCCCATAGATGACCAAAGTTTCGGAGGGAAAATACCCAGCCTCTTTCTGATAATGACGCTATGGCTGGCAGCATCGTGAATCTGTAATTTTACAAAGCTATCCACCACCTTCCCCGCCACTCTCCAAAAACTGTTTGCCATGGGGTTAACAATTAGATTATGTTTATTCAAATTGGACTATTCATAAAAAATTATAGTAAAATTTTTTATTTCTTATCCCCAAGATTTAAGGGGATGTTAGTTTGCTTATGTTTTATGTAGTTGCATATGTATTAATTAGCAAATTTATGTTTTAGCAGTTCTCTTTAATGGTTGTCAGTTGTTGATCCCAAGTGCCAACATTTAGATTGTTTTTTGTAATAAAATATAAACTAATTTACATATTTGTTTTCTTTGGTAAATTACAAAACATCTCAGCATCTATATGAGATGTCTATCTAGGAAATTAGTAAAGATATTTATAGAACTTTCCAATTTCACAGAATGAAAGTGGTTACGGACACTACAGTTTTTTTGTAAAACCTTAATTTTCCACATTAAAACATGATGAAATTTCATTTCAATTGTTACATTTACCCAACTTTTTTCTGTAAGTAACAGAGCATTAATACTGTGATTTTATACAGAAATCTGAGAAAATAAATGATATGGACATTATTTTTATTTGGCATAATGAGAGGGGTGAAATTTTGTCAAAAATGTATAACATTGCACCCCTATTACATTTTCTTTCATATCTTCAAAAGTTGTCATTCAATCCTGAAAATTCAAGCACCAAAATGATTTGTAAAATAAATTCTAAAGTCTTATAATGATCAGTGGCATGAACATTTATGATATATAACAATAATTTCAATTGAAAATGGTGTAATTTCAAAGCGCAACCGCATAACGCTAAAAAAGGGTCATTTTTGGGGTACATTTATTGCATTTACTTAAATTCTGTTAAAGTTAGATCAACAAAATTTTGCACACAAGTCCTTTATAAGTATGCCTATAAATGAATTATGATAAATTACATGTAAGGAAGCTAACATTTCTAAAAATTTTGTATAACAATGTGGTATTCTTAATGCGCCCTATATTGTGTTTCACCCGTATATACCTGATTTGTGTAGTTGAGTAACTGTTACAAGTTCATGATGAATGCTAATGTAACAGTTATAAAGAGCAAGAGCCATCTTATACATTAAATGGCCCTGTACTTGTATCAATTAATTAACTGTCAGTCTCTTTCCCAATTCATATAACAAAATGAAGTAGACACTTGGTGCATTCATTTTCAATAACAAAATTTTGTTTTTGAGAATTAATCTGAGCACAGCCCATGATCCCAAAAATAAAACATGCATTTTAATTCTCAGGAAAAGAGCTTTCATTATGTATTTGCATATTTTGGATCAGAGGTCGTGCTCTATATGAAATATTGAAAAATGCATTAACTTTAGGTCTTTTCCAAAGGAATTTACAGGGTATGAGGAAAATGATGCATTTTATGACCTCATAATGCATTGACTAGAATTACGTCACGATTTAGATATGTGGTCACCAACACTCCAAGTGCTAAATACTGCAATTGCAACCTATACTGAGCAGTTTTGATTTTTCAGAAATTCTAAGGGCCAAGTAAGGCCCAAAGTGGCTCTTGCTCTTTAAACAATTTTACCTAATTGCTATTTCCTGCTTTGCATTTATGTAAAAGTAACGATGTTCAACATTTTTTGAAAATTTCAGGTCAGGCAGAAGAAAAGATACTAAAGATGACCACTACATAAAGGCTTCAGAGTGGAAAAAAGTGGAATCTGGAGAAAAAATGCCTTTCTTCTTCCACAACAAAGAGAAGAATCGCCATGAGGTGAAAATTGTTCTGATGTTTATTACTTTCTTATAACGGGATGTATTTGTCAGCTTGCTGATAACTTGTACAGATTAAAAATTTAGCCTGATCTGTCTATTACAGAAAACTCATGAGTTGAGCATCAATCAGCTGGTTGTGAAGGTGGATGGGTGGATGAAGCTGTCCAATGTGTCGGTGGATCGTGTGGGGGTGTACTTCAGACATGCTGAACCTGATGTCTCACAGGCCAAAGGACTGGCTGGGGTAAGTGCAAACTTTTGATGTGTCATTTTTAAATCAAGGTCACCTTATTTTCAGCAAGTTCAAGGTCACATACAATTACAAGAATTATATTGACAATTTCGAAATTAGTATAGTATCATTTTTTTAGGTCACTCACAGAACTCTACGTTTTTCTAAAAGCTGATATCGATTTTTCCTTATTTTTCAGTTAACATACAGTTCTAAACATGACCCCTCCAGACAGAAGCAAGCAAGACTTGTGTTTGACGTCAAACAGGAAGGAAAAGCTCGTAAACTGATAACGGTCAGATCTGCCCTGATTGTCCGTAATGAACTGGACTCCAGCATTGACCTTAAAATGGCCACACACTCAGGCTTGGAAGGTAGCTGTCTGTAAAAACTTGGTCATATAACATGTACCGCCATATCAGTTTAATTTCTTGTTTGTCTAACATTTGATGAAAAAAAGTATGAGTTGGCTAGCGGTTAAATAATAATACTTATTTTTTTAATTTTTTTTTTTAGAGTTTTAGGCGGAGCTTGAAAAAATTTGAGCGGACATTTATATTTTTTCTAATTTACAGAGTTAGAGATAAATAGGGCAGAAATCGAACAGAAAATATCGCATGGAAGTCCAATGTGTGATATAACCTGATTTTCATATGATTGCTTTCCTTTGATTACTTTCATTTGTGGAAATATTTTATCCACAGTGAATTGATTAACCCTTATCGTGCTAATCGCGGCATTTGCCGCGATCGGCAACTTTACGTTCAGTGCTGGTCGCGGCATAAGTCGTTTTTGAATATCGGAAATTCCCATTCCTATTTTAAGAATAAAAAACCATTGTACAAACTATTTTTGTGATGGTATTTCGTAATATCCGTTTTACACACCGAAACACTGTTTATAAGCCCTGATTTCATTGGTTGAAAGTACAAAAGCTCATCAAAAAGACGCAGGTTGTATTCCTTGTTTACTTCAGTTACAAAAATGGCGGAATGTATCGACAATGACGATTTATTCCTAAACAACGCCGAATAACCGCATTTATTTTAAATTATCTTGTTAATTTGAAAAAGATATTGCTTTTGAGTGCTTTGAGTATGTTCGTTTTATTAATTTCAACGAATTTATACCGGAGATGTAGATATATTAGTTGGATAAAGTTGGTGTTATGCAGACGACGATATACACGAGAACTGGGACGTTGTGGACACGTCTCCGAAATAAAACGTGCGAATTTGAGTTCTTTGTTCTTGTTTAGTATTTTCCTTTTACAATTATTCACACCATTGAAATAAATAAACATAAATAACTGAATATTTTCTCTAGTTTCTTGGTAAACGAGGTTTACCTGACGTACCTGTCTTACCTGAGCGTACCTGTATCACAGTAGATATATGTATAGGAAAAGGTGATGAAATGTCATCGTATCAAAACTGTTTTTGATTGAAAGAAATCGTATTTGTTTTAAAAGAATGAAATTTTAGTGTAGTTTTGTGTAGAATGCACATGCATTACCTTTTCTTACCTGTAACTTACACAGGTGAGTTTTTAGAATGAATCTGATAATGGAGTGACATTTGTACTGATTCAAACTATAAAAATTATATAAGGATTATGGATGTATCTTAAGAAATAAAAATTCTACTGTAATTTAAAGACACTAATATTTAAAAAATGATTTTATTGTTTTATGCAGCACCCTGTTATAACATTATACAAATATTATAAAGCATGATAAGGGTTAATAAATTGTATATTGTGTAACGTCCCTTTTGAGAATTTTTCACTCAATAGAGATGCCACCACTTGCCGGTGAAGAGGTACAAATTTTGTCCTATTCTCGGCACTCAGGGCCATTGAGCAGGGAGGGATCTTTTTCGTGCCAACACCTACTGCGACACCGGACCACGGTATATATGGTCTCATCTGAAGGACCAGTCTCCATGTTCCACAGTGGGATGAATATTTCACCAAGGAGAATTTATTTTTATCATGGGAATGAAAATTTCAATACTTGTACTATCAGTATACAGTAAAATATGCTGAAAGTGAAGTTCCAGGGATGTGCAAGTTTAATTCATTATATATTCTTCAAGTGTACAAAAGTTTCAAAAGCATAGGTATGGTTAGCATGAATTGCATGTAATTACAAGCATTTCACTGTAACCTTGCTTTACTGTAGATTGAGTCATATTTTGTTTCATATTCATTTTCACCATTCACCACATAATAATTTAAAATTAGACAGATATCTTTTAATTGGGAGTCCAAAAGAGTGTTGATGAAATGTTAACCATTGAAATCAATTCA
>NW_026936256.1:0-7063 GCF_032062105.1 Saccostrea cuccullata | reverse complement strand
GTGTTATTTTTGAAAAAATAATTTGATGACCCAATGATTTAAATATTAAGGTCAAAACTTGATCTTTCCTGTTTAATATTTCATTATAGAAGTAAACCATATCAATAAAAAGTGTACAAGAGCATAAAACAGGCAAAACCTGTAAATTTCAATAATTTTGTTCTAACCCCAGGGTTAGAAAGTGTAAATTGTAACATACAACCCCTAACCCTAACCCCTAACCCTAACCCCTAACCCTAACCCCTAACCCTAACCCCTAACCCAACCCAAAGTGTATGATGGAAATAACAAAATAAACTTTGATACTTTGCTACACAAAGTATTAAGATAAAAAAAACAATAACCACGCCTACTGAAATCACGTGACAAAATTTGACATTGACGAGATGACTCCGGAGCGATCTTCGTAAAACCCCCTATACCCTAACCCCTAACCCTAACCCTAACCCTAACCCTAACCCCTAACCCTAACCCTAACCCTAACCCTAACCCTAAGTTTTAAGATACCAGGTTAGTTTAAGATACCAGGTTAGGTTTAAGATACCAGGTTAGGTTTAATTTACCAATTTACCAGGTTAGGTTTAATTTACCAGGTTAGGTTTAAGATACCAGGTTAGGTTTAATTTACCAGGTTAGGTTTAAGATACCAGGTTAGGTTTAAGATACCAGGTTAGGTTTAATTTACCAGGTTAGGTTTAAGATACCAGGTTAGGTTTAATTTACCAGGTTAGGTTTAAGATACCAGGTTAGGTTTAATTTACCAGGTTAGGTTTAAGATACCAGGTTAGGTTTAAGATACCAGGTTAGATTTAATTTACCAGGTTAGGTTTAAGATACCAGGTTAGGTTTAATTTACCAGGTTAGGTTTAAGATACCAGGTTAGGTTTAAGATACCAGGTTAGATTTAATTTACCAGGTTAGGTTTAAGATACCAGGTTAGGTTTAATTTACCAGGTTAGGTTTAAGATACCAGGTTAGGTTTAATTTACCAGGTTAGGTTTAAGATACCAGGTTAGGTTTAAGATACCAGGTTAGGTTTAAGATACCAGGTTAGGTTTATGATACCAGGTTAAGTTTAAGATTAATGTTAGGTTTAAGATACCAGGTTAGGTTTAAGTTACCAGGTCCAGTCAAATATACCAGGTTAAGTTTAAGATTCCAGGTTAGGTTTAAGATACAAGATTAGGTTTAAGATTATATTATCGTTTTTTTCTTTGCATGTCGAAACCCAAGAAATTATGTCATCTACGAAATGAAAACAATGCTGAAGCTTAATTACTCTTTGTCAAAAATTGTTGAAGCTTAAATAATTATTTGTCATTTAAGGATGAAATGAAAACCAGAAGAACAAATTCATTTTGACACACGGAAATATGTGATTTTGGAGTATACATATCAAAAGAAATTGTACGTAGAAGAAACTATTTTTAAATATAAATTCTAAATTATTCTAGCAAAAACTTAATTGCTTACCTTTTAGCGTTTTCTTTCCTTTTCGTCCGTATTCTGCTGCGTTCGTGACACTGTGTGCTTAAACTGTTCTATATGACGACGCTAACCCCGCAGCTAGTGTGTATTGGAAATCTTCTCTGTTTTAGACGCGCAAAAGAGTTCCAAACACAAACTCAAAAGAGCTCCAGACACTGAAGAGTTCCAAACACAAAAGAGCTCCAAATACAAAAGCGTTATTTTGTAACCTTCAGCGATAACGTTCCAACTATAATAAACAAAAAGAACCAAATATAAAAATAAAATATACTATTATTGTTGCAAATGATCTTATCACATTATTATTCCCCTGAAAGCCGTTTGTAAAGTATCAGTTCTTAAAATCTTAAAAGAAATAAACATGGGATATCGTATTTCCTCTTTTCCAGGTTTAGGATTTGAGATTCATCTATTAATTAGATATAGTTTAAATTGAAATCTTCCGAATAATTATTACTTACTTATGTTTATAAGTTAAGTTATTATTTGTTTTGGGTCATCATTATATGATTAAATGTATTTCTTTTCATTCTCTTATTTTGATCAATTTTAAGTTATTTTAAACCAAACCATTTATTTAATGTAGATGTGCTTTAACCGCGTATTCTTAATTACACTATGTATGCAGTCAAGTTTTTGGCAGAAATTTTTAAAAAAAACTCAGTGCAAAAATAATGCAAGATAATGAGAGTATTCAGATACCAGCGCAATTTTCTACCATGGATTAAATCAAGGATTTTTTTTCCATAAAGGTGGGACCACAGTAAAAAAAACAATCCATTTAACCTGTATCAAATAAGAGTTAAAAAATCTAAGCTAACTATGAAGTATTCTGCCTACCTTTTCCACGTCTTCTCTCTCCGATGACTTTCTGTGAATGTCCAAGTCTGCGCGCGCTAAGTGTTGAGACGGCATTTCAAAAACCGGTTTTTGATGGCATCCAATACACAAAGCTAGCGATCGCTCTTTGATGTAACTGAGACTGTGAACGCTGTACGTGATGAGGTAATTAGAGGACGGGACTAGTTTTAAACCTGTCCTGTTGTTATGATTTCTCTTTTACAAAGACAATTTCCTGGCAAGCAAAATAAAAGTTGCAAAACGTGAAATTTCTATTTCAAAGCTGGAGGGAGATGGAGTAATTGGGAGAAATTTGATGATAAGCGAAAACACACACACACACACACGCACAAAGGTAAAAAAAATAGTAAGACGGGGGGGGGGGGGGGGGGTGACAGATATTTGCTGACAAGTAATGAATTCTAATGCTTTAATATCTATTACTTCTGGTCATAAATTAAACTGGGTGTGCGTCACAAAAACAGTCTCCGTTTTTAGTCGGGGCGGTCAAAAGATCACTTTTTACTGGCTTTTTTATCAATAAAATATCTTTAAAAATTCAGGGGATGGGGCGGGGGGGGGGGGGGGGAGGTCGACCGACCACCGCACCCCCTCGAGATCTGCGCATGGAACATGATTAAATATTAGACATTTCAAAAAATTATGACCCAAATGAACAAAGTACGTTTCAATAATTTTATATTTCTAGACCTAAAGATTTTAACAAGTTTAAGAAAAATAACATCTTGTAAAATGATCAATATCCAAAGTATTAACTTTTCTTGTTAAGAAAAACCAGAAACAATATTTTATATCTTACTTAAAGATACCGGATTAGTTTAAGACCAGGTAAAGTTTTAGATACCAGGTAAGGTTTAAGATACCAGGTTAGGTTTAAGTAACCAGGTTAGGTTTAAGTTACCAGGTTAAGTTTTTGATACCAGGTTAGGTTTAAGATACCAGGTTAAGTTTTAGAAACCAGTTTAAGACAAAGGTAAGGTTTAAGATACCAGGTAAGGTTTAAGATACCAAGTAAGGTTTAAGATACCAAGTAAAGTTTAAGATACCAGGTTAGGTTTAAGTTACCAGATTAGGTTTCATAAATCAGGTAAAGTTTTCGATACCAGGTTAGGTTTAAGATACCAGGTTAGATTTAGAAAACTTGTTTAAGATTAAGGTAATTTTTTAGATACAAGGCTAGGTTTAAGATACCAGGTAAGGTTTAAGATACCAAGTTTAGTTTAAGATACCAATTTAAGTTTAAGATACCAGGTTAGGTTTGAGATACCACGTAAAGTTTAAGATACCGGTTAGGTTTAAGATCCCCGTTTATGTTTAAATTTACCAGGTTAGGTTTGAGATACCACGTAAGGTTTTAGATACCAGGTTAGGTTTAAAACAACAGGTTAGGTTTAAGATACCAGGTTAAGTTTAAGATACCAGGTTAGGTTTAAGAAACTAGTTTAAGATTATGGTAATGTTTAATATACAAGCTTAGGGTTTAAACACAATGTAAGGTTTAATATATCAAGTGTTTAAGATACCAATAAAGGTTTAAGATACCAGGTTAGGTTTGAGATACAAGGTACCGGTTTTTGAAATGCCGTCTCAACACTTAGCGCGCACAGTTGGACATTCACAGAAAGTCATGGGAGAGAGAAGACGTGGAAAAGGTAGGCAGAATACTTCATAGTTAACTTAGATTTTTTTAACTCTTATTTGATACAGGTTAAATGGATTGTTTTTTTTACTGTGGTCCCACCTTTATGGAAAAAAAATCCTTGATTTAATCCATTAGGGCCTAGTTACTGATTGGACAAAAACCAAAAGTGTAAATTGTAACATAAATATTTGTTGCATTATCCTTTTTGCACTGAGTTTTTATAAATCAGTATGAAAGAAATATTTTAGAAAAAAATACTTTAATTCAAGTTAAATAATCAAAATATAATGCCAAAATATCTCAGTTACCTTTTATATGACCTCTGCTCAGAGGTAAAGCATTTTAAAATTTTTCTAAGTCCGAACAAAAATAAAATTTCCTCCCTTTTGTTTAAAATACAGGGATTTTAAGTAGAAATAAGATTTATTTTCATTCGTATAAGTAAACCGTACAATTTTGAATCCAAAAATATAAGGTTCATGCGTATTCGACAAAAATAAGACCCAATCAGGAGTCGCGACATGACGAAATCACTTAAGTTCCTATTAATTTATTGCGACATAATTTTTTGACAAATTGAGTGTTGCGAACAATTATAAATATGTTATATTTTGATTAATCAATTCATTTTCTATTATTTTCTATTATATAAGGACATAAAGTTCAAAAATTGATTTATGTTACATTTTACACTTTCAAACCCCAGAGTCAGATTTTACATTTCCCTTTTTGGCTGATATTTGCTTATTATTCAATTTATATTTGGTATTAGAGGAAAATCTACTTTTAATTAATATGAATAACCTGAAAATGGAAGAAATATTTGACAGCTTCACTCTAAATGACCTCTGCTCAGAGGTAGGCTGCATTTAAGGTGAAAATTTCTAAGTCCCAGCAAAGATAAATTTTCCTTCTATTTCTTTAAAATACAGCGAATTAAAGTAAAAATAAGATTTAATTTTCTTCGTCTAACCAAACCGTACTATCATAAAGCAAAAAATTTCAAATTGATGCGTAATCGACAAAAATAAGAGCCAATCAGGAGTCGCGACACGTCGAAATCACTTAATTGGTCCTTGCTTTGTTGCGACAGGATTTTTCGACTAACTAAGTATTGGGGACAGTTAGAATCAAGGTATATTTAGTTAATTCATCACATATTCTACTTTGTTGCAACAATAACAGTGCATTAGGTTCAGTTTTTATTTATGTTACATTTTACACTTTCTAACCCCCGATTTAAGAAAATTCATTTACAGTGTTTTTTTTATAAGAATACATGTAAATAAAGGGAAAAAAAGTAGAAATAAGAATTAATTCCCTTCGTCTAAGTAAACCGTACTATTATAAAGCACAAAAATTCAAATTGATATGTAATCGACCCAAATTACGACAAATTAGGAGTCGCGACATCTCGAAATCACTAAAGTATCTCTTGTTCAGTCGCGACATTATTTTTCGACTTACTGAGTATTGCGAACAATTAGAATGATGCTAAATTTTGTGAATTCATAACATAATCTACTTTAATGCAATTATTACAGTACAAAATGTTAAAAAATATTTATGTTACATTTTACACTTTCTAACCCCAGAGTCATATTTCCCTTTTTGGCTTATATTTGTTTACTTTTCAATTAATATTTGAAATTAGAGGAAACTCTACTTTTAATTAATATTAATAACCTGAAACTAGAATAAATAACTGTCAGCTTCTCTCCAAATGACCTCTGCTCAGAGGTAAGCAGCATTTAAGGTGAAAATTTCTAAGTCCCAACAAAAATACATTTTCCTTTTATTTCTTCAGAATACAGATAATTAAAGAAGAAATAAAATTTATTTTTCTTCGTCTAAGTAAACCGTACTATTATAAAGCAAAAAAATTGCATATTGATACCTATTCGACAAAAATAAGAGCCAATCAGGAGTCGCGACATGTCGAAATCACTTAATTGGCCCTTTTGTAGTAGCGACATAATTTTTCGACTTACTGAGTATTACGAACACTTATAATGATGCTAAATTTTGTGAATTCATGACATAATCTACTTTAATGCAATCATTACAGTGCAAAATGTTTAAAAATGTTTATGTTACATTTTACACTTTCAAACCCCAGGGTTATGAATATACTTTTTTCTTGTTTTTCTTAAAGATACAGATAATTAAAGTAAAGTCAGGGTTATTTTTTCTTTGGCTAAGGTAACCGTACAAATATAAAGTGGAATAATTTAATTTTTTACGCATTCGACAAAATTTATGGCAAAAATGATGTCACAACATTTTAAAATCACTTTATGCATTTCTTTTTTGTTGCGACTTAATATTTTGTCAAAGTAAGTATTACGAACAATTTAAAACATGTTATATTTTTAAAATACAATTAGAAACATTGTATTTTCTGTTCTTTCTACATATATTTATTATTTTAGACTCTAAATACTGTGTTATTTTTGAAAAAATAATTTGATGACCCAATGATTTAAATATTAAGGTCAAAACTTGTTCTTTCCTGTTTAATATTTCATTATAGAAGTAAACCATATCAATAAAAAGTGTACAAGAGCATAAAACAGGCAAAACCTGTAAATTTCAATAATTTTGTTCTAACCCCAGGGTTAGAAAGTGTAAATTGTAACATAAACTTTGTGGTCATTTATCAGATTTATTTGTAGGAAAAATCAATAATTTTTACCCTAAAACAATATAAAAATATTTATTTATAACTTTTAAATACTAAAATGATTTCAATTTAGGGATTAAAAACATAAAAATATTCGGTTAATTATTGTGTAAATTGTAACATAAATCAGTACTATCTCAGCTAATAATAAAGATAGAACGCTGAAACCCAGAGGGTTAGAAATCTTAAAACAGAGGAAATTCGGGTTAAATCAATCAATTAAATCAAAGAGATCGATTTTCTACCCTCAAATATGTTTATGTTACAATTACACTATTTATGTTACAATTTACACTATTTATGTTACAAATTACACTTTTGAATATTTATGTTACAAAAAGTGTAAATTTATGTTACAATTTACACCAAGCCCACAACCCTAACCCTAA
>NW_026936255.1:0-71010 GCF_032062105.1 Saccostrea cuccullata | reverse complement strand
TACAGACTTACCATGCAGACATAAAACAAGCCGCATCATGTCTATCTGTGTACAACCGATTCCTGTAATACCATGTATCGTTTGCGATGTTGTAATCATCAATATCACTCACGCTCGACAGCTAATGGTCATGTGATCTCGGGTTGATTGCATAACCTCCACATAAGTATAAAGACTGGTCAACAGACACAAGACTGGCATAACAACGACCGTAGCGCATATTTAGTTTCGGTGTCAACCTGGTAAAATTGGAAATGAATATTAAAATAAAACTTTGCTTGTTTTGTTTTCAAAAGACAGGGAGAAGAAAAAGTTAAACTTTAAGATAACTAAATAAAAATTCATACTTGTTCGAATGGGGATGAAAACATTCTACACTGTTCAAAATTGAAAATGGTTCTGATTTTCCCATTGAAACACCATAACCACCAGCGATATAAAGTTGTCCGCCAAATTCTGCCGCGCATGCGCCCATCCCCCCTTCCGTCATTGCCTTGACAAAGTACCAGCAGTTAAAGGATGGATTGTAACACTCCACTGAATTGAGAATACTTTAAATAAGCATAAGCTCATGAAGTATTTTAGTAACATTTTAAGCATATTGAAGTGTGTACGTAGAAGCTATTAAGTAATGGTTATAAGCCGAAAACTGTCCATTATGTCAGATATTAGACGACCCGAGGCGCGTTAGCGCCGAGGAGAGTCTAATATCTGACATAATGGTCAGTTTGAGGCCTATAACTTACTTAAAACATTTCACCATTGTCGAACACTTCCATTATTAACTTATTGGACAGTCACAGGTAAGGTCTCGTTCTGCTTGGATGACTACCTGGCACTGTTCATCAAGTTAGGCCAAAGAAAACTAGTTTTGGTTTTCCTTCTGTCTTTATTAATAGTAGGAATCAGAGTGTTTTATATCGATAAATGTGAAAATTAACTTTGTTTAGTCTTATTTATCCGCATTGCGACATTTTTTATATATACTACGCATGCGTAAAAGTCAGTTCTTTTAAACTCTTTACAATTTATTCATTTTACAACGCAACGACCACGGATGAAGAAGTACATTTTAATTTCGAAAAAAAGACCTTCAGAATCGGGTGTTTTGACGATGCCATATATTGATTACACCAAGATGCCTCAGTTCAGGTTTTTACTGTGAAATCCGGATATATATTCTTATGTTTTGGAATTTGCAAGAAACAGTTCCCGTTAAAAGGTAATTTTTGTAAAGCAATAGGATTTGAATGATTTTACTCAAACAACTGTTTATTAAAGCATTTTCTATGAAATTGGGAGATTATTCCTGATGTATTTTTTAAAAATGCAATTCTATTTTGGGAGCCGGTTTCGAACTCGGAAGGAATTTGCTCCAGCCACTCCTTAAAACGACAGATACTCGCTTAAACGACACAGGACTAGGTGGACAAATGGTTATAAATCACGTTGGAATTTCGTGAGCTAAATTTTGTGCTAAATGCGGAGAAACGGATATTTGAATATATAAACAAAAAGCCCAAGGTTTTGTGTAAGAAAACACATGCTTCTCAATCTTTTGTGTCCATTGGATTCTAAATTTTGTGGATCAATCATTGTGAAATTAATATTATTTAAGGATATATATTAACAAAAAGCCCAAGGTTGTGTGTGAAGAAAACACGTTTATGCTTTATCACACAAGCCAATCCATCTCTTCATGTGTCCAGTTATTCCTTATATTTACATGGATTCCGCCAATATAAGCCTGCTTCTCTCTATGTTGTCGTGTGGTTTTTTTTTGGAACCGCGCCAAGACATCATGAGGAAATAAATTACATTTACAATTGGTAATTTTATCTTGGAAATGTATATATAGAAATGAACGGTGAATTTAGGAAATTTATGATCGGAGCCACGGATGCGTTTACAATAATGAATCTGAGACATTCAATTCACTGGATTATTTGTGCCATTTTCAATAGGATTTTTTTTTGAAATATTAACATTTAACGCTACTAATTTCCTACATTGTTCATATTAAATTGTTTGATTTGTCATTGCCTTTTACGTGGTGTTTACTTATTTGCCTCGTCTTTTGTTCTCATTTTAACGTTACCTGTACCTGTCCAATAAGTTGGATCTTATTGGACACCTACAGGTAACTTATTGGACGGGGTGCAGGTCAATAACAAATTTATTGAACCAGGTTCAACAAAAGATGACGTCACAAAAATGTTTTAATTAACAATATTAAAAAGCTTTTCAAAAGAAAAAGTAAATGAAAATGTGCAGAGTTTCGGAATAAAGTCAGATAATTTATATAACCGTTAAAAAATTCACACTTGAAAACTATTGTTAGCAATAGTTTCCTAGGGGTGGGGTGTTGGTTTTGGGGGTGTGTTTAATGTTACACTAAACTACATGCAGTAATTATGTTCCCCAAACGAAGTTGGGGAACATACTGTTTTTACTCTGTTTCTTATTATTATTATTATTTTTCTTCTTCTTCTTCTTCTTCCTGGGTACTTTTTTCCGGGAATGATCTCGTAAACTATACATCCGACTAAGGTGAAATGTTTTTAGGGTCAGTAGACATGTTATGTAGATTTGTGGAACGAAGGTCATTTTCCGCGCACGTGCTTGCAAGAGCGTGCACGTGCAACATGTGAAATGACCGATTTAATTGATATAGGCGTAACTTTTTTAATTTTTGATGAAATGCTTTGAAACTTATAATATAAGGATATATTAGAAGCATAGACAATATGACATGGTCAAAATAGCAAGATCTCACGCGCATGCACGTGCGCTTTGCTCTGATTGGCTGAAACTAAAGTCTCAATATCTTTCTTATTTTTTGACGAAATCCTTTGAAATTTTAAAAATAGCCATGCATTAGGATATCTTACAACAAGATATATAGCAATTATCATGAAAACACGTGCATGCACGTGCGCTGCAATCTGATTGGCTTAAACTTTAAATAGCTATAACTCCTTTGATTTTCAACCAAACAGGATGGGATTTGGAACATAGATAGATACACTGGACTACTACAAAAGGTATGGTCACCATGCACATGCATACACGTGCATGTACCTGCGCTGCATTCTGATTGGCTGAAACTTTAAACAGCTATAACTCCCTTGGTTTTCAACCAAACGGGGTGGGATTTAGAACATAGATAGATGTAACGGACATCTACAAGAAGATATGGTCACCATGCTCATGTATGCACGTGCGTGCACGTGAAATGAGCAAAATAAATAAAAGAACACTTGAATGAGCGTATCTTTTTATTACTTTTGGATTAAATGCTTTAATATTTAGTATATATAAATTGTGTAGACAAGATGATATGGTCATTACGCACATGCATTCACATACGCACTCAAAATTTGAATGAACTTTGTACACTTCTGGGTAAACGTTATTAAAGTCTCAAATGCATCGAGTTTGTCGTATTTAATGAAGCTTACAGGGAATATGGCACCAAAAGGGAGTTGGGGAGCGTTTGGGGAACATCTGTAACGGTCCCCGTTACAATTAGCACTAGTTATATAATAACGTTCTTTTATTGCCTCCATTGATTCCACCGTAAAATTTTGAGTAAGTCTAGATAAACAACGATCTTAAATTAAAATTAATTTCTGCAGTAATTTTGTTTTTAAAATACATTGTACTGTTTGAAAAGAAGCAGAGAAGTGTTTTATAATGTGACCAAAAAAATTAAAAAGCTAAATATTTCCAAATATATCACTGTTAAATTTGAAAAAGAGTGACAATTTATGGGTCAAACCTGTGGTCTTCTCCTATTCCACCCAGGGCATAAATCTGGCCGTTGATGACACATAAGCAGTGATACATTCTTGCGGTTAGGAGGGGCGCGGCAGGTTTCCATGTGGAACACCTCTTATCATACATCAGAACGTCTCCTCGTGGAGTGAGCACACCTTCTTTAGTTAAATAGCCACCTGAGTGTAACACATTTCAATATTTTATTTTTTCTAGATTTTAATTTTGTTTGCAAGATTTAATTTGTTTATCTTTCTTAAGAGGTGGGGGTGTTTTGTTTTGTAAGCATATATATATAATGTATATACTTTGTATCATCTTTTTATTTATTTTTATATCATTTTTTTAAGGAAAAGTGTTCGAATGAGCAAAAGGTGTTCTCTCTTTAGTCAGTTGAATTATGATCTTATTGGACAGTACAATTACCTATCATGTACATGCGTTTGTTGATAAAAACATTAGTGTGATTTTGACTGGGGTCCATCTTCAATCCTTCATCTATAAAGTATCAGTCCAGAACAAGCTCCAGACAGCTCAGTATTACGTTACGCTACAACTCCATATTATGCATTATTCGTAGGGCACGAAAGTAGTCCCGGAGAATTGACACTGTATGGAGTTTGATAACATTAGCAAGAACGTAAACAATGTCCACAGAAGTGTTGGAGGGGTGCATAAAGATGATTGAGGGTGTTTTTGTGCAAGTATTGAGATTTTTACAGTACAAAAACAATGCAAGCGCGAGGTCGAATGCCAGTCTTTCAGATATATTTTACCTAGGATGTTATATTGATACTATACGTTTATGATTGCATAGGTACAACTCCAATATTTCTGAAACCTATATGTAAACAGAAAACGTAGCAAATAATTTGCTCTTATGCCTTTAAATAATACTTTTCGTTCATTGTTTTTATTTGTGCACAATTGGTATGATATGCAGATGGGATTTTCCTACTTTCGTTTCGACGGCAAATTTTCTACATACGAATGAATTTACGCAGTTATAATAAAAAAATCAATACAGGCTACTGATGTTGTATATGAAGTTTTAGACATAATTTTGCTTGCAAGACATTGTATATCTTGCTTATAATCTTTTGTAAGTAGTAAATAGTAATAGGCATCCAGGAAAGTCGTATAATGTAAATGCACCGTCCCTTGATGTCTTTTGTATTGTAATGCTATACAGCTCCCTGATGGAAAGGTGACACCAGGGCACTTGGACAAGTGGTCCAGAATTTCACAGAGCTGGTTATAAGCCCTTCTTCCTTAACCTTTTGTAGTTTGAACACCTCGAGATATCCAAGGGACGGAAGTGACGACTTTTCAAAAAAATTTATCTATTTCCACTTTTTATACTTTCTAAACAGACCTGCTCAAACACTAGAATCCCTTAAACAGGGGTCAGGAAACTCACAATTTTGAATTGAGCACAATTGCTTATCATTATTATGCGCATTAAGTTAGTTTATCAGCTAAAAATCCTAGAGCAGTCAATGAAGAATTTAAAAAAATGTGCATTTCATTTTCGACAGAACGCTATACCGTAACACTAGAACGCATCATAATGGGCCATGAAATTGACAATATTTTAATATATATACACTTGCTCATCATACCTTTGAACTTAGATTGATCACTTACTAGTAATACCAAATTCAGTGGAGAAGACATAAACAAGGTTACCTACAGTGTAACAAAAAGCTGACACACACTGGATTGTTGTTTAATGTAGGAATTTCTGTGTCACTTTAGTTAACATACATCTAGAATCAAAAATATGTGGTTAAAAGACAGATCGATATCAAGTCCCGAAGTCCATTGAAACAATAAAAAAAAAACGAGAGCAGAACAAGGACCTGGGATCAGGTACCATGTAGAAGTAAGAATCCCCTGTCGACCGGTCACACGTGATGAATGTTCCTTGTCATGATTAGGAAAGCAAAAAAATCCACAGACAACTCAATACAGTAAGTATGACAACCTTCAGGCAGCATTCGATTTAATGATAAATTAAATTGTATTTCCTGACAAGGTCATTTTGTCGCCGATAGAACTTACTTTCGAAATGATGACTTTAAATGAGGCTGTTGATATTCGTTTTTATGTAATTGTTTGTAAATAGATTGCCTCGCTAAACAAAATGTTCGTTGGTATACAACATCCTCATCTGTATTGAATGAACTGGAAAACAAAAATCTCTTACCTAGGTAATTAAGATGTAATTAAGATGCACAGTGTATATTGCTACATAAGACAGGAAAGTTGAAGTCATCACCACTATTTTGAAATTTCTTTTGCTAGATTACAATTAAAAAAATCAACTCAAATGGCGAAATATGACATAGATGTGTCAGACTTTGTGGTACCGTTTCCTAATTCACTGGGATACTTCGAGTCGAAATTTGAATTGAAGAAACTCTTGTTAATTGATAATACATCGTCGATATATCTTTAACTTATACTAGAAGCTGAACTCCACAGCAGATGTTTAATTACTTCTTAGAAAGTTCGAATATTTTTTGTAAATAAAAAATGCTTAACATTATAATATACTATTTGTAAACATGAGTTGTCTCCCAACTATCTACAATGAGCTCATATATATTTCCAAAAAAGAAAAAAATATGAAGATCTAGATCTTTTCACTTTTTGAGTATAGATACTTAAATGCATATAAATCAGAAGATGGATATCAAAGTTCTGTCACCCGGGAGGCCTACGCCTTCGCTTTATGAAGCTGGTTTCGACCTACAACAGAAACAACAAGGGCACGCCCTCTTTCTGTCCACCGGGGGCACCTGCATCCTCGTGAACCCAAGAAACACCTGCTCCAGGGACGTCTGATGTACTGAATAATCTTCTACATTATATTCAGATTTTGTTTTCTCCATTTCTTTGAAAAGTTTTGCTAATGATAATTTTTGATGTGGAATGTGAATATCGAGATAGCCTTGTTGATCATCGAAAACTTCGGTTCCTGGAAACTCTCTACTTATATGATTACATAACGGACCAGAATCCACTGCGTTTCCGTTATTGTCACGTGCTAGTCTCACTGTCAAGGTGTAACCTTGCGCAAATTTGTTTTTTAAATGTTGGGGACTCCCAAAACACACGAATCTTCCGTTGACCATGATGACTATTTTGGTACAAAGGGCATCACACTCCTCCATGCTAATGGTAAGTAAAAGTAGTTTATTATATTATACTGACAGATTTTACTTTCAAATCATCTTATTGGTAGGAAAAGGAGCAACAATGTGCTAAAAACAAATTCTTACTTTTTAAATTATATGGACATTAACAACCATTTCAATGTTGAAAATGTTTTCAAAACAATTTTTTTGAAAGAGCTATTCATTTCTATCTGTTTTAAGTTATATCGTCTCTTTCAAAGAAACATGATTTTGTATAAATTACAATGATTTACAGATAAAATAAAAAATATAAAAATAGACCATGCTTTGAAATCAGATAAAACTTGGTTGGACTTGCATTTTCAATTTCAAAACTACAAAAGACAAACTCCAGCTCAAAGGACATTGACTGTGAAAAAACAAGAGGCCCATTTTCTTTACCATTCTTTTCTTTTACCATGATTTCCCCCTTGTAATACATAATGCATCCCCACCCTACCCCACTGATATAATTTAGACATTTTGAAATCTACACTACCCCATGAGGACAAATAATGAAGCATATTCTGACTGCTCTGTGTATTACGATAATGTTCGTAACAGAAAAAATTGAAACAAAAACAAAATTTTTAAGATTGAGACAGAAATAGTTATCAAGAAATACCTATTACTCTTCATATTTTCCTACTTGTGTTTATGTTTAGTGAAAAGGAAACTTTTTATCCGTGAATTTGTGAAAAATTAGGCAAAACTCCAAGTTCAAGGTAAAAGAGCCAAAATTAATGAAACCCAAAGTAATGGCTTGTTAAAAGGAAACTATATCTGAAATATTAAATCCCTAGCAAAGGATTTTTTTTTGATTTTGGTCAAGATTACATATTTTTTTAAAGGACAAACTCCACGGTCACGATCAAAAGGACATGATGATAAAATTGCAAAGGAAAGTTTTGTCACAAGAAATATACCTGTGAAAAAAAAATAACGGACAAAAACAAGGGCAGGACAAAAAGCTCACTTGAGCCTTCTTCAGGTGAGCTAAAAACTAAATTCTTCTCGAGCCTTCGGTTCAGGGCGAATCTTTTACTACAGGGGCATAATATTCTACCTGTGAGACGTTAAAACAAGCGTTCTTCCACTGGCTCGGACCTTAGAAAGTACATTCCACATTTGCCTTCGCGCGGCTGGATCCACGCCCGTCGTCGGTTCATCCAGCATCAGGATTGGAGGATCTCCAATCAATGCAATGGCAGTACTCAATTTCCTTTTGTTTCCACCACTTTAACAAAAGAACAAATAAACTGAATCATTAAATTTTTTCTATTTACTTTATAAAACGGAATATATGAATTCTGTTGCGAGAAGTTAAAACTTTTGGAATATTATTTTAGAGGAAAAAATAAAAACTTTAGAAAGTCTTTTTAACAATGTTGTTTAAGATTGGATAGAAATTATATTAAAAAAAAGGAAGTATAATTCACACTTATTCTAGCTGCTAAAAATTCAAACAGGGGAAACACAGATACACAATGTTTGTACCTGTATGTCCCACACAGTTTGTCTGCATATTTTGTGAGCGTCACTGCGTCCAATAGGTCATTAATGACGCGACTGATCTCCTTCTCGTTAATCCCCCTCATTCTGGCGTAAAGTCTTAAAATCTCCCTTCCTGTTAAAGTGTCAATCAATGCGTCAAACTGGGGGCAGTATCCAAGACAACGATGGACCTGTGGTGTAATAGAAGTAACAATATACATCCACAAAAAAATTTGAAGTACTTGAAATAATAAATATTAAGGAATTTAATATGTTAAATAAATCCTGATTTATCCAGGACAATATTCATATTTTGACATTTCCCTCCAAGAAAACTTGTTTTAAGGCAAACTTGAACATACCACATGAACATACATATTAATGATATTATGCACAATTGTTGTAATATTGTTAAAGTGAAAAACAAAACTACTCGTAATTGTAATTACAAAAAAAAACTGCAATCTTAACAAGATTTTTTCCCTTTGTTCCGGTTACGTCAAAAATAAGGGCCAAATGTATTACAAACTTAATTATATACAGAAATTCAAAAACAAACCTGCTGAATCTGACTATCAACACTTAAACTATTGATGTACGCATGCCCACTACAGCTCATTACATCGCCTGTCAGCATCTTAAATGTTGTCGTTTTCCCAGCGCCATTTTGACCCAACAATCCAAAGCATTCTTGTTCAGAAATTCCTACGCTTATTCCCTTTACTGCATGAAAATGTTCGACGACGCCATATGTTTTCTTTAGGTTTTTGATTATAAGTTTATCAGTTGTCATCAGGTCGCCTATTTGAGTTAAGTGTATTCTCATTGCTTCTTCTAAAACGTCCGAATCCGGATTAATGCTGGGATCATTATCCGAGTCTGTAGCTCCGCCGTTTGGACTACACAGAGTTCGGTAGACAAAACGCTGTATTACTCCGCTGTCCAAGAGAAACACTAAAGTCATAAAAGCAACCCACTGTATTGACATCATCAACAGGTATCGACCACATCCTGGGTAGTCCCACTCCAAATAATTGTCATTTGGACACATTTCTTCTAAATTGAAATTTTATAAAACATAATGTTAAGAATGCTGACTATACATTTTACAACAAGAAAGGAAGCAGATAGTTTTTTAAATAAAATAATCCATATTTTCCCCTTAAATTCAAATATAATTTAAAAACTTTAGATGCGTTGATAATATTACTTTGAATTTGGTACCTTTAGTCAAGAAGGTTTGTGTAATATTTTGATTTAAATCTTTATGGCATTGTAATCGAAGATCGTATCGCACATAGATATTCGTAAATGTTTTGCCCAAGCAGAAATGAGGCAAAATTATCATGAAGACTTTATCCATCGCGTCGGAAGCACTTTTGGTCTCTGGACTTAGATGCAGGAATGTGACCATCAGCAAGGTAAACAAACCTGAAAACAAAACAAATAGTGCGAATGTGGCAATGGTATGCTCAGTACTTCAGAAGGATTTTGACCGGCATTTTATGTTCTGATCCCTGCTTTTTTCTTATATTGAAACAGAAAAACACATGCATGTAAAATGTCGGCTATGGAGTAACTCACCTGCTACCGTGTTGATTATTATCATAGCTACTGTTCCACCTGCAGGCGATCGGAAGATGAAATGTAAGAGATAGGTCCATGCAATTGAAGCTAAACCAAACAGGAACAGACTCAGGAACACAATTCCCAGTCTATTTTCTTCTGTATATGGTGGAATTTTGAACCCAGTAAAACAAAGCAGGATAAGAAATATTGGAATCAGGTAATGGATGAAATCCCATGTAAAATTGGCCGAGCAGAAGACGGTGGAGCCGACCCCACTGACCTTTTGTAAATGTTTGGCCCCAGAGGACTTCTCTTTGATATGAAACACGCCAAAGGAAGCTACTAAACAGGACAAACCAAATAAAACACACAAAGCAATGGTGAGACCTTTAAAAGATGCCAAACCTGATCCCTGGTCTGAATAATAGTTATCCTCCATAGGTGGAAATGGGTGATTTATAGTCTGTATGCTTCTAGAATGACCATAGTAGAATTTAAAAAGAAAATCTATCGTGTAGGACAAACTAATTCCAATTGCATGACGATCTTCACCGTTATAGTAACTAATAATGTGGCTTCTATTCAATCCAAATCCAATGACATATCGCGAATTAAAAGGTCTTTGCCCAATCCGCTGATTATGATCCAGCCAAAATTTGTTAATGTTAAACTCTGAAGGAGACCTGGGTTCATACTTCACAACCTCTAGACCCAGTTTTCTGAAATAGTTCTCATACTCTTCTGTCATATGTTCTGAAAAGGATGTGGAGTTTGGTCCTTGAGTCACAGTGGTTAGGGCATTTGGAAAAGGTTCTAAATCTAATTTTAAAGGAGGCTGCGATTGCTGCGTTAGATTGTTCAGCAAATGATCACCCAAAAGTCCTAATACTGTCAGTAATATAGGAACAGCAAGTTGAATTATCATCATAAATCGGCTTCGCCAGGTATGTAATGCTTTCTTCATCAATAATCCCAGAAATTGTTGGAATATGGCTGTACTTCCAGTGTTCTTTTCGAGTCCCATGTTAAAATCTATATAAAAAGAATTTATCCATCCACATTAGAAGTTTTATTAAAGTACAAAAATATAAAACTTTACTGTAATCATTCTTCCTAAGATCACCCTAAGAGGTACCACTAATAATAATATACTTTATTTTAAAAAGGTTCCCTGGTTAGCACTCGCACTCCAATATGCTGATTACAGATAGAAATAAATCGTACATTTATTTACCAGATACACAGTAACTTTTTGCCTCAGTTTAAATATATATCAAAATATGAATTAATAAGAAACAAGCATAAACCTTAGAGTTTGTTCTACCTTGCAATAATAATTCAAGTCTTGTGTTCATCGAAATCTATGTTTGCAAACATACCTTTATCTTGTTATTTGTCTAAATTATAGAACTACCGATACTAAGGAAAATTGAGACCATTGAAATTAGGCATCTTACAACTGTTTTCCAGGATAGCAAGAACTTTCGGTCCGACTCAAATCGTGCAAAAGTTATCTACGAGAATACTTGCATATCTAGTGAACATTTTTTCAAATCGAGCTTTTGCGCAGATGAGGCGAGAACCAAGCACGATTTTTAATAAATACATTTTTTCTACAGGTGGCATTTTAGCTCGCTAATTTCCGTACATTAACTGGGCTTTCTTACCCAGCACATCACTTATTTCTGTGGTGTATGACCGAGGGGACGATCCCCCAGGAGCCTGGAGAAGGGCATGCTTTTCGTCCGTAATCTCTTCTTTATAGGTCGTGTTAACTTCTGTATTTTCTTTCACTCTGAAATGACCGGAATGATTGAAAAAAATAAATACAAATGTTTATTTCCACAATACAAAATTATATATATATATATATATATATATATATATATATATATATATATATATATATATATATATATATATATATATAAGTTGACGTGACGAAAGTTGACATCTTTTCAAAACAAAAATGATCTAGACAACGATGCAAAGAGAATTACAACAAGGAGTTGCAAATGTGTATTAACAATAGTGCGTTAATTCACTCGAATGCTATAATAAAGATAATTTATCATGAATTGATTTATAATCTGTTTTTCACTCATATGGTTTGATAAAGCAAAGGAAAAGTCACTAGCTCACTTCAAAAATACTTCTAATAAAAATTGTGTTCCATTGTTGTTTTGAATGCAGGACAGAAATTCCAAAGCCACTTATCCCAAGTCTTTGATCGGAGCATTTTCCTCAAGATTTGTGACTACGGACATCTTTTCTGCAAAGGACAACAAGGAACTCTTCATGAAGATTTAAATCTGTTTTGGTTTGATAAAGAAAGGAAAAGTCACTAGCTCACTCCGTTGTCCCCAACCACTGCTTTCCTCAAGATTTGCAAAGGACGGTAACTCTTCTGAAATACGGCTTCTTATTGTTTCTAATAATTTGGTCGCATCGCAACTTGGTTCTTTGACCATCACTAAGTGATATCCGGCTCCTGTAATTTATGATTTATTTTATAAATGAAATAAATATACGCTGTATTCCTGAACGGTGCTTAAACTGAAAAGGGTTAAAATCTCCATTACTAGCATATGATACGGAGTTTCTTCTCTAAGCAAAGCTTTTATACAGATTTTTTTGTTTCAAGCTCTATATACTCTGCACAGAGATTTTTTATGTAGTGAATTGTTTTTAGTGGATCCTGATTTATAATTCTATCATAAAATTGCTTTTACCATAAAGCTTTTTAAGGAACAATGAAGAACCACAGCACTTGACAACTCCGTCGGCCATGATGGCAATACGGTCACCAAGAACATCAGCTTCATCCATGAAATGCGTAGACAGAACAATAGTTCGGTCCTCTTTAAATTTCTGAAGGATATCCCACAATTGGCGCCGTGCACCGGGATCCATGCCTGAGGTAGGTTCGTCTAATATGATTACCTAAACAATATTCAGAAACCATATGTATAAAATGTATGATGATACAAGAAAACAAAACATACAAATGATTCAAATTCAAAGTGTTATTGATATCAATTTTAAGGAATTAGTAAATCAAATAAATTGTATTACGTATTAAAGATTTCTTCTTTTTTTTAATTTTCAAAATTTGTAAAATGAAAGTATTAATCATGAAACGATAGACCAAAGGATTTAACGGATCACATCTGTTTACTTAACTCTTAAGAGTTCAGCAAAAGTTTCAAAGAACAAAATGAACATTGTTTTTTTCATCATTTTCATCATAAAGTCTGAATAAAGACCGAGTTAATGAATTTATCACCTTGACATTTGTCCCCCAAACAATAGGGGTCTTGGCCAAAAGGAGTTGATAACTTAAATTTCACTAACAAAACTAAATGCTTCTCGAGAAATCGCTAGGACACAAAAGTGTGAAACAGAAAGTCGGTACTTTAAATGGAAGCGGGGACCAAAAAAAAAATACCTTTGAGCCTCCAACCAATGATATGGCTACCGATAATTTCCTTCTTTGTCCTCCAGATAAGTTTCTTGCAAGATCATTCTGTTTCCCCTCAATCTTGAAAATGCGTAGTGTGTTCGTGATATCTTCTTTCATTTTGGATTTATTGCATCCTTTGAGCTATATCAGAGAGCATAACTTAAATGTTACTGCTGTGTGATTTATTTAAGTAAAGCATCTATTATGACTTTATTTTATCTGAATTATTTATTGAACAACAGCACACAGCATTCTTAAAAGCCTGTTTTGGGTATTTTGTATTACTTTGTAATAAAATTCTAGATGTTCCTTCACAGTAAGCGTGTCAAATAAAATATCATGCTGAGGACACATTCCAAGACTTCCCCGCACACTAATGATGTCATCATTTATGTCATATCCGTTAACTCTAGCAGAACCGGAAGTTGATGGAATAAATCCTAATTTAGAAAAATAATATTTATAGCAACAAGAGGCCCACGGGCCTTATAGGTCACCTGAGTATCACGTAACAACTTTCATACTTAATTGAACACCCAGGAGCAGAGAAGAAGATTTTCAAAGAGAAAATGCTTTTTCACTACATAATCTATATAGCCCCGCCCTAACACATAAGAACCCCTGACCCCAGGGCCATGAAATTCACAATTTTGGAAAAGGCTGCCTTATTCAACAAAACTATGTACTTGGTTTGTTTATCAAATGCCCAGGAGAAGAGAAGAAGATTTTCAAAAAAATAATAAATTTTCACATAATCTATATAGCCCCGCCCTAGCACTAGAACTCCTGACCCTGGGGCCATGAATTTCATAATTTTGGTAGAGGACTCAATGCTGATTACAATTATGCAAACAGTTTGACTGCTTGATGTTCAGGACTAAAGAAGAAGATTTTTATAGATTGCATTAATTTTAGTGGTTTTGGCCCCACTCCTCAGCCCCCCCCCCCCCCCCTCAGCGGGGCAGGGGCCATGAAATTCACAAATTCGGAAGAGGGAGCATTATTCAACATAATTATGTATTTGGTGTGTTTATTAAATACCCAGGAGCAGAGAAGAAGATTTTCAAGGAAACAATTCTTATTCACTATATAATCTATATAGCTACCCTAGCACCTAAGAACCCCTGACCCCAGGGCCATGAATTTCATAATTTTGGTAGAGGATTCAATGCTTATTACAATCATGCAAACAGTTTGACTGCTTAATGTTCAGGAGTAAAGAAGGTGATTTTTAAAGATTGCATTAAGTTTAGTGATTTTGGCCCCACCCCTCAGGCCCCAGGGGGGCAGGGGCCATGAAATTCACAAATTTGAAAGAGGCAGCGTTATTCAACATAACTATATATTTGGTTTGTTTATCAAATACCCAGAAGCAGAGAAGAAGATTTTCAAAGAAATAATGTATTTTCACTATATAATCTATATAGCCCCACCCTAGCACCTAAGAACCCCTGACCCCAGGGCCATGAAATTCACAATTTTGGAAAAGGCTGCCTTATTCAACATAACTATGCACTTGGTTTGTTTATCTAATGCCCAGCGGCAGAGAAGAAGATTTTCAAAGAAATAATGCATTTTCACTACATAATCTATATAGCCCCGCCCTAGCACTAGAACCCCTGACCCCAGGGCCATGAATTTCACAATTTTGGTAGAGGACTCAATGCTGATTACAATTATGCAAACAGTTTGACTGCTTGATGTCCATGAGTAAAGAAGAAGATTTTTAAAGATTGCATTAATTTTAGTGATTTTGGTCCCACCCCTCAGGTCCCAAGGGGGCAGGGGCCATGAAATTCACAATTTTTGTCCCCCTACTCACATAGATGCTTTATGCCAAATTTGGTTGAAATTGGTTGAGCAGTTGCAGAGAAGAAGCTGAAAATGTTCAAATGTTAACGACGCACGACGGACGACGGACGACGCACGACGACGGACGAAAACAGAGTAAACTCAGGTGACCTAAAAATATATTGAATTGAAGAAAAATCAATCTGACATGATAATTTTTGAAGTGCAATTTTTTTTGACATGATCGCATGAAGATCACACCTGTTAACATTGACATCGCTGTTGTTTTTCCTGCGCCATTATGTCCAAGCAAGGCAGTTATCTGTCCTTGAAATATATCAAGAGACATATCCTTGACAGCAACAGTTTCTTTAATACCAGTTGTGTACACCTGTCAGAAATTGATATTTTGATACCTTTAAAGCTATAAGTTGTCAACAGTCCTTAATTACGCACTGTGGTACAAAGTTCTTATTTCATTTTGACTCTTTTTTAACTTGGGATAAATTGTTTAGAATATTCTACATCTTTCAGGTACATCCAAATAGTATTATAATTACTATTTTTTAAAATAAATTATTCATAAACTTTATCCATTTTTTCTAAAAGAACTGACAGTACTAGCATATATAACTGATAATTCTAGCAATACCTTTCGTAAATGCCTCATGCTTATTCCAATTTTTCGACCTGATGGCTCTTTCTCAAAATATTTTGGATTCTGATCAACATCTTCGTGTGATGTCTTGGGAATCTGCTTACCCCCAAACCAGTAAGTTTTCTGCATTTAAGATAAATAATGAATTTCATATATTTCTGTTCCCTTCGTTGTTAAAATCAATAATTTCATTTTATGAGAATTCCATAATATATCAAAAATTTCAAGATTGATTTGAAAAATTCAGAATATGTTATTCAACGTTTTTATTCTTTTGTGCTGTAGTTAAGATATAAGATAAAGTAAAATGATGATAAGACAAACTGCTTCATACCATCTTTACGTCGTTATTTAATTAATAGAAGGGAAAAAGTACCCAACTATAAGAGATAAACAGATACAGTGTACATGACTAATAGTAAATTCACATCTCTCTTTTCTCTCTATCCCTCTTTCTATCTTTCTCTCATCATAAATAAACTGCAATCAAACCGTAAATGGAAAATAAAATGGTTGTGGAACTCCGTATTCTCCAGGTCTGACGCCGTCTATGTACCACGTGATCAAAAGATAGATGGCACTATCTACCCAGAGCATCAAGATGGCGTCACCGAAGGCGAAATCTCCGTCCACCGTCGGGGGTTTGGTGAAAGTATTCCAATTAACCCCCGTACCTGGAAAATATTGATTATGTTGAAAGGCATTTAGATATATTTATAATTTATATCCTCATAATCGTGGTATGATAATCAATTCAGATTAATTTTCAGAGACGATATCTTTATAATTATTTTGTTACAATCAATGAAATCTAATTTAATATGAAAAATATATTATTCAACAAATACAAACATTAGTAAATTTTAAATATTTCAAATGTAAATACCCATTTGATTATAAAATATAAATGTAAAAGGATCTTTTATGTAAATAAGGAATTTTTACATAGTTACTTAATTGTGTATTATGAATCACCTTTTGTTTCATATTCTGATGCCGATGTAAAGCCAAATGCCATAGCCATATTGTTTAATAGACATATTGCCATCTTCTGGGGCTTCGTCATGTCCGAAAACTTTGAATCCAGCGCAAAATTTGGTATGATTGTAACAAAGAAGAAAAATCCGGCAAAATAAGAGGCAGTGTTTGCTGAAAGTAAACAGAGTAAATCTGTCATTACGTATGATAATGAAGAATTATTTTGATTTAGGCCATTCTACTAATCATAACCATGTATTTATTTTTTTCAAGTAATTAAAATTCAGGGGAAAGGAGAACTTTTACGAATTCATACATTTTCATATAATATGATCATTAGATCTTATTTTTCAACAGAACCTTGCCCAATACAAGCTCAGTATTAATTATAGTCTTGCCAAGAGTTTGAATGCTTGATTTCTAGGTATGAATATGAGAATTTGTATGGTTTTAAGACTCCTCAAATGGTTATTTAGGATAGCAGGACCAATAAAGTTCACAATCATTTCATCCTGTACAGTATATGACAATGGATTGGCAGTTTATTTCTTTAACCGTACGGTCACTAATGTATAGCTAGTCAGATAATGAAACAGAGTCAGGTTTTTACTATACTGATAAATTGATATTTAGTCCTTGAATCAAAATGAGTCCTCTGCATATTCTTCATATGAAGTCAAAAGTTATCAAATAATGAGAATGAATTTTTTTTTCAAGAACATTTTTCTATTAATATTGAAATGAAAAATATTTAACGTATCATTTGAGCAAATCACCTTTGTTAAAAAATGTGCTGAACAAAAAGCAGTAGGACACGACAGATACAGCGTAGGACAGATAGAAGAAGAAAAGTAAAGAGGAGTCAGAGAATTGGAACATCTTGTTGGGTCCAGCCTGAAAGATGAGAACAGTGATGGCGAAGGTGATGATCAGATAGATAAATCCTTTAAAAAACCAGGAGAACCAGTAAACAAAGGAACTCAGTCCCATCATCCTCATTGTTTCCTGTAAAAAAAGAAACAATATTTATTTCCCTTGATTTACTACAATTAAGGATTAATAATACTGCACTGATGATTACATAATTATATTGAAAGAAATCTCTGTCACCATGAACTTTTTGTTGAAAACATGGAAATTTTTTTCAGTACATGGATAAAATACTTTACGATTACTTCTAATTTACATTCTCCAACGTTGCTTAAAAGAACATGTTCATCAATGCTTTTTTCAAACTGACCTCATATTGTTATGTAGTTAGAATATCAGATTCTTTAACAAACAAAAATTGAAATGAAATATGTTACCACATGATCAATATATTGAGAAGGTAAAGACATGATATTACAGGGAATTACTCATGTAAATATACTTGTATGTTTTCCTTACTTTCAGTTTCTTTTCTCGATCATGGACGATTTCCTTCGTCAGTTGGAGTGCAGATAGAATAAGACCAACGACAGTGGTGATGGCAAAGGTGATTCTGATGAAATCCGCCAAAGGGTTTCTTGTATATGGTGGATACGGCATTCGTTGAATCATAATATCCGGTATACTGATAGAGGAATTGATATATTCCATAATAGCAGTATCTAGACTATATTTTAGACAAAGAAAGCCATTTTGGTATTCTGAAAAGAAAATGACTCATAATTCTGATAGATCAAACTTGTATACGTTTGTATTAAAGAGTTTCTTTAAATGTGAATAATAGTAAAAGTTAAAATTTTCTATGTATTAAATAAGTGTCATAACTCGTTGTGTTTATTTTGAATTGTATTAAGATATTTTACACAATAAAGGCCCCTTCTTCATGTTCTTTTGTTCAATA
Source organism: Saccostrea cuccullata (assembly GCF_032062105.1). Lineage (NCBI taxonomy): Eukaryota > Metazoa > Mollusca > Bivalvia > Ostreida > Ostreidae > Saccostrea > Saccostrea cuccullata. The sequence goes on along the minus strand of NW_026936255.1, from coordinate 52,267 downwards.
GATTTTATTGCCTTACGTTTTATCGACTGAAATATTATATTGAATTTCATATATCGATCAATATATCAACACTTTATATGTTGATAAGACGATAAAATATAACATCATATACAAAATTATAACACAATTGTAGTGCCCTTAATCGTTTCGTATTTTGCGTACCTGACATCATAGACGCAAGACGCAAAACAATTACGACAAAGTGCGACTTATTTATCTTACGAAAAGTCCATACTTTTATCCGGATGCGGTTTTAATTTGTTAATTACTTATTTATTGACGTGAAATGTTTTTAGATAATTTCAAAAGTAATTTAGCAAGTATGTATCTATTTATTCTGGTGTCATTGTGCATACAAAACACTTGATTCACATTATTTTGGAAATTAACACTTTGCACTCTGTTCGTAGGATCAATATATCATTTAATTCACAGAATTCAGGGTTCTCCACAAGGGGTTTTACCATGGCGGCCCGCCATGGTTAAATTTATGTGCGCCATGGTTAAACAAGCTGCGCCATGGTTAACATCGGCAGCCCCTATGATTAAATTTTATTGCATTTCAGTCCTGACACCTACTTTATTAATGACTTGAGTAGTTAATTGTGTTTATACTACGACTGCCATGCACCTCGCATGCCTCGAGGGAAAGCGGACTGTGCTAACAAGCACTTCGTTAATCTGCGACTATGCTGTAAAGTGTTACAATCAATGGAGAGTCAATCAGCTGATCAGATGATCAGTACTTTGAGAGCTAATTATACTGTACACATGTAATAATATTGGGGAACTTCAATATGTTCATTTCATGAATAGACTTAGATAACGGGTTTAATAAAAGCTGACAATTACGAGCATGATAATCGTCATGCATGCAATTCAAGTTTCTGTGCCAGAAAAAAATACTCTATAAAAATTTCACATTCCTCTGTTTTTTAATCAATTTCCCATGGTCTGTTTTTTAAGCTTTAAATTTATTATCTTCTTGATAAAATGTGCATAGGACCTACGTCTCAATCGCCGCCTAAGTTTTAATCGCCATCTTAGTCCAAGTTTTAGAGTTACTTCCCGTTGTTATGAAACGTCGCGTGGTGCTATTTTTAGCACTGGGCACGTGGGGAAGTAAACAAAATTAAACTTAGTGAAAAATGCAACATGTAGAAAAATAAAACGTTTAGAAAAAAGGGACACTGGTCCAAATGTTCCTTTGTGTGTTAACTTAAAAAATACTACAAATTCATCAGTTTTAGTCATATTGAACCAAAACATTTCATACAACAGGCTACAATTCTTATAACTATTAATTTCTGAAAAATATTGCCATTGTTACTGACTTAAAATATCAACCAATTTTCTTTAAATTCTTCTTGAACTTCAGAAGGTTACTACAGTTTTGGACACATTTTAATTGGTACATTTGTGAAGTAAAGATACATGATAAATCTTTTTTAATTTAATTATTTTTTTTTACTTTAAAAGGTGTTAGTTATATATTCTATTGTTTTGTGTTGCAGTGGGTAAGTTTAAAAATTGTAAAAGCAATCACTGATTAATGAAGATTAGGTAGTCTAACACGCATTCGTGTTTTCGGCCACATTTTGCCTTCGCGCAGCTTCCTCCATGGTTAAATTTTTAAATGTGGAGAACCCTGGAATTCTTTATTGCCTTTATAGACATAAAGCTTCTTTATTTTTTCTAAACAAACTACCTTTAGATCTATTCTAATCGATTTTAAGTGCATATCATCTTTTATGAGATTTGACTTTTTTAGAAAAAAATGAAATTCCATAAAATGGGGTATAGGTGTTCAAAAGGCTGTTTTCTGAAAATTATCTGGTCAACCCTAATAAAATATATGTTTTTGTTAACCTAAAATATAATTATTAAAGTTTTAAAGAAAAAATGGCATATAAACAGCTTAGATCTTGAGAGAATTATTAAAAATAAAAATATTTTGAGATTTTTTTTCTGAAAGACGTGGATAGATTCAACATCAATTTGTTAATGTTTTCCAATAAAGATTTCAAAAATCTTTTTTGCAAATGAATTTTTTTTTATTTTTATAAGTCTAATCATAAATTTGATGTGATTTGATACATATCTGAATAAATATGATATCAAACTTCTTTACGTTCAATTTTGATTTTGAAATATTTAGAGGTACACTGTATGTACTCTGGGACATGTTGTATGAAAAGTAACCTGCAAAGATATGTCTTTTATGGTTGTTTTAGTTAGTTTGACTTATTCAATGTATTCAAATGAAGAAATGATCAGTTTGACAGAAGATTTTGAACGTACGGACCTACCTTAACATGTAATGTAATTATTAAGACATGCAAGATATTTATGTGAACATGCTAGTTAATTGTATGTGAACATGCAAGAAAATTATGTTAACATGTAAGATATACAAATCTATATGTCAACATGCTAGTTAATTGTATGTGAACATGCTATATAATTATTATAACATGCAAGACATCTATGTCAACATGCAAGATAATAATTTGCGTATCAATATACGTATCTCGCATTTTAACATTAATATCTTGCATGTTGGCATAAATAGGTCGAATGTTGACCTACATAAATTGTATGTTGACATAAGGAAGTTGTATATGCTGACATAAATAAGCTGTATATCTACATAATTATCTTGCATGTTGACTTATATATGTTGCATGTCTACATTATTATGTTGCATATTAACATAGTTTATCTTGCATGTAGGAGACAGAAATATGACACCTACATACGGAGTTTATATACAATGTATCTATGTCGATTCAATACGCAAACGCATAATCTACCTATGAACAATTTCTAAAACTAGGTGAATTATTGACAAACAAGTTGTTGAAACAAAAATATCAACAGGCTCGTTTAAAGCCATCATTTCGTAAGTTCTATATGGTTGATACAATGACTTTGTCAACAAATACAATGTATTATTGAGCCAAATGCTGACTGATTTTTTTTCACACTAATAGTTAGGCCATTATCTATACACTGATTTGACGACGGATTTCTCCGGGGTTTTTTTCACGATCAAGGAGCACACGGCGGATGTGACCCGTCGACAGTGGATGCACACTCCTACACGGCACCTGATCCCAATTCTGATGTTATCGAGGTTTGCTCTGCTCCTATTTTGTATTGTTTTATGGACTTTTAATCTTGAATGCTGTTCGTTCTGTTTCACCATACAATCCCTTAATCAGGATTTCCAAATTTGCAAAACAAGAACAACAAAATGAAAATTAAGGAAAAAAAAACTTTTTGAAGAAGCATTAATTCAAGGCTCAAATCACGGATCTGGTAAACTTTGGTAAAGTATAATTTAAATAAGACTACAATATTGTCTTCACAAACATTTGATTGAACTTCTACAGTTCCAAATGACAATTGTCCTTAACATGAATTACTAAAATTAAATACAAGGAATATTGGTAGTATTGCATATTTTCAAGCATACCACCGTCCCATGCAGGTCCAGGATTAAATGATTTGTCAGCGTATTGATCCTTTGTGTCCCATAGTCCTCTCGTACGTATAGTGTACGTAATGTCTTCTGGAAGATCCGACACGTAGGACGGGTGCGGATCAAATACAATTCCCGTCTCCCAGTAGTAATTGTAATCACCGGGCTTGTGAGACCGTTTTATATAATTCATCATGTCCTTTTCATTTGCAAATCCTGAGAAAAAAATAAATATTATGAACTTCAGAATCACAAATTCAGAATATTTCTTTGAAATATTTGTGTTTATAACAAATCATTAATTTCAGAATATTTCATGAATATTCATGGCATGTAAATGACCTACCGATTATAAGGAAATAAAATAAACTGATTAACTATAAATGTCAAAATAGATAATATTTATTTCTCTTTCAATATTTCTAATGTAGACGGCTATAAGCATTTTATTACCTTTCAGGGGAAAAGATCCATATCTGTATTTTTCTGAAGTTAAAACAAATATGGCAGATTACTATTCATGCTATCTAACGAAGCAGGGGACATTTGTTTAAGGTAAAAGAAGAGGTGTCATATAGACAGGCAGTGTTTTTGGCGAATGCTACAGATTTTTGAAATATTGAATTGACATTTTGTTTTGGATTTTTAATATGTATTTTATTTTTTATCGTTAAAAATAATTAAAAATTTTATTAAATGACCCCCCAAAAAAGAAAATAATCAAAATAAATGTACATTCCGCACTGCGTTTCATCAAAGGTCTATATATAATTGCATATTTCAGTGAATAATCAAGAAATAATGAATAATATACTGTACCTCAAATTCACTATAATGTCTTTACCTACTATAATTTGTCTTGTGTTATTCATGAGGTTCTCAATCACGGTTGTATTTGGGACATAGAAAACTCTACTCATATAACAACTGTAGATGCTTTTCTCGTCGTACGTTGTGGCGTTCATGGTTCTTGGTTGAAAGTCCGCAAGGTTTCTGATCATTATCAGAACTAACGGGAAAACCAGTGGGAGAATAATTTCAAATACCGTCACACATATCTTACGTCTCTGAAGCAGAACATTTTTCCATGTTAATAAGGAGAATTGAGAGAATAGCCCTGCCACCATTGTTAAAATAAGCTGTGGATGGGTTTTTTTCTGCTTTGCACGCCTTGAATCTGAGGTTCCTAAAATAAAAATTTAGAGTTTTAAAAATTATATTTCCCTCATGTGTACAAGAATGTCGTTATACAGCGAAATATTTACATTTTTCCGAGATAAAACTGCAAAAATCATAAAAGCTTTATAACATCATAAAGCGATATGCTCAGCATTTCACGCTTTCGGTGTTTTTGCAATTAATAATGCGAGCAAATTGATTGATCACATCAGAAACCATACAAAAATCTAGACAAACTTTTCTTATAATTATCTCGGATTGAAAAACATGGATAAAACAAACAGTATTCAAACTCAAAAGTCTATTCAATCTATTCATACAAAATAGAAGCAAAGCAAATACGGACCTCCAAAAATTTGGAGGTCGGATCGGGCGCCATGGAGGAGTGTGCGTCCCCTGTCGACCGGTCACATCCGTCTTGTCATGATTGGGGAAACAGGGAATTCCGTTGACAATTCAGTAAGTAAATAATGTAACAATAAATATGAAAAAATGTTAGTCATCATTTGACTAAGATATAGAATGTATTTGCTTATAAGTAAAGGTTATAGGCCAAAAACTGTCCATTCTGTGAGAAGAAAGAACTGTTGGAGGGCCGTTAGGCCCGACAATAGTTGTTTTTTCTCACAGAATGGACAGTTTGAGGCCTATAACCTACTTAAAACATTTATCCCATTGTGTTCATAATGTACTCTCTTAGAACTTTTTCTCATCCATTGTATTAAGTTAGCATTGTCTACTTATTGGACTGTCTCAGGTGAGGGTTTTATGACAGTCAAAAGAAGTCAAAAGAAACTTGTATTCATTGTTATTGTTAACTTAGTGGACAGTTACAGGTAAGTTCAATTTTTAAACAACTGACTAAAGAATATTTAATCACAAGGCATGAGATTCCATCACCATTTTGATGTGATTGTGAATGTTGAAAGCATGTCTTCTTCCAAGGAAGCATATTTTGATGCAAAACAACTTCAGATATGAAGGGCAAATGCATACCGGGGTATGCCATTCTTGTGATATTGTGACTCCTCTAGGATTGTCAAGAAAATGAACTTTGAGCTCAAGGTGGACGTTTTATTTTTCAAATATTTCTCAACGTTTGATCAAGGGTTTTCAAGGATGCAGAAAAACAAAGGGAACGTAGAAAGGTTTCCGTAATTAAATCAACAATATTCAGATGATTTAGAAGAGGATAATCAGAGCAGAAATGTAAACGGGTACTTATTGTGTTTTTTAACTGACAGAGAGAATGTTACACGGTACCAAACGTTGATGTACGTTAAAGTGTTGAGTGATAAAGACATCAACAAAATTATAAGCTTTCTTTTCGCCGAAATCAGAAACAAATCGGGAGATGAGTAGACAAGGCTATTGACAAAACACCCTTGCATTCCTGTAGCAGAAAAACGATGGTTGTGTTTCTGTAGAAAAATGAGAAAAATTATTCAAAGTACTAGTGTGAAATAAGAATTTAAGGAGCGACTGTTTCTTGCCAGGAGAAGTGATATCCCCTCGTGTGTTGTTGGTGCAAACTACATTCTAATAGTATTCAGATCGAGATATTTCCTTCAAATTAAAGTTTTGATGTTCATTGTGAGCTGGAATATACATTTCATCATTTATTGGAATAATTACAATGTTTCAGTTTTTGTGACTTGGAATGGATTATTTAATTACACTGTGAAACTGTTGGATTCATTGCCTGAAAAATATTTATTTGTGTTTATTTGTGTTGTGTTTTCTTAATCTAGTAAGTTACCTGTAGCCATCCAATAAGTAACTGAAAACTGTCCATTATTTTTAATAATGGACAGATTTTTAAACTTATTGGACAGTTTCAGGTAACTTATTGGACTGTTTTGAGCCTTGCAAGAAATAGAAAGAATTAAAAGGACAAAAAATGATGTCATACTACTGTTTTAAGTAAATAGTATTGACCAAAGAACCATAGCTAGAGCCGTTGAAAATCTTGTTATATCAACTTTTTTATAAATAATTTACCTCGTTTTAGAAATTTTTCAAACGATAAGCATGCTCTCACGTATCGAATCAACTGAGAGATATAAACCCCCGTATGCAGGTGTTAATTGATGAGGGTATATTGCTGCATTAGTATAGGAAACTAACGAGAAAAGTTAGTCATCGCGTTTATCAGAAAGCTCGATCTAGTAAGATATCGAGATATGAAACAGATTTGTCTGGTGATATCTTTTATTTCAAGTTCACGGGGATATATCGTGTCTAAATATGAATGGAAATAACCATTATTAATTGACAATATGTCGTCAATATATTTCAATGTCGAGTTGAAGGCTGCAACAATCGTTTTCTTCTTTTCATGTATCAGATGAATGCAATAAGTTTATGAATGATTATACTATTGATTATTAAGAAAAACTCTTTATTTTTATACCATATAACTTACATTGACTCCAGTATACATGCTAAGTTTGGAGAAAATCTGCCGTCCAAGTATTTTTGAAGAATCGTCTCAAAATAAGATAAATTTACTATTAATAGGACTAGGACTATATAGGAAAGTGCCCTCTAAAGGGCTCGCACTCTAAAGCAAATTATTCAAATACTACAACATATATATAAGAAGGGGTAATAAAGTGATATAAATGAAAAATTAATAAATATATGCTCTTGAAATTTAAAACATAAAAAGTTGAGAATCTCTCCATCATTTTTATCATTTTTAAGTATAAATCTTTTGTTATCATTAAGTTGAATGTTGACTAATTGTAGCTGTTATTCAACTGAATATGATAAAAGTATGGATGAAAATCATTTGATTATTGTACCTTTGAATGTATTTAATCAATTTGTAAAAGCTCTTTTGATACACTGTTTGATATTTTATAAAAGTTTTTTGCACATGCAATCAGTAAATGTATCATAATTTTGAATTGATTACTAGAAAAGTGTAAAGTTTCCTTTAACTGATACTAGGTTAGTGCCACATGGTACTGGTATATCATGTATATTGAACTGTCAATGAGAAAAATGTCTAAATACGTCAAATCACAGGATTAGGTAAGGAGTGCACTATCTTGTAGTTTGGTATGGTATTAAATATTAAACTACTATTTTTTTCTAATTAACTACGGATATGCTTGAGTGACTGTATTTTGATAAGCAGTGAAAATAAAATAATTCTTAAGCATTTGAATTATTTTGATTATTATTTTTTTTTGGTCTCTGCAAGTTTAATGATTGCAAATATGCATATTGAACATGACATCCACATATTGCTATACTTCATGCATATGGGGCATAGCGTTTACTGAATCTTAATCACAATCTTGAAATTTTATGTACATGTAGAACATTGCTCATGGTTTCAACTGGTCAACCATATTTAAGGAATCAATGTCTAGCTAGTAGAAGTCCTGGCATAGGCTACAACTACTAGCTAGACCGTGATTCCTTTTATTTCCATTTCATTGTGAAATAAAACTGTAAATTTAGATTTAAAAAATATATACTAAAAGATTTAAATTCTACGCGCCATTCCCATGCCAATTTCAACAGTTCCCGCCCACTGACATCATACACAAAGCCAGCCGCACAAGATTTACTTGCATATTAGACCTCCTTAGCGTCAAACTCAAAGACAGACGCACACAAGATTCACATGCATATTAGGCCTCCAAAGCTTCTGACCAATATTGCTTTGCCTAATTTACATTCCGGTAGAATTATGAAGAAATCAACTTCACTAACTTTCAAAGAGTTATCACAGAGACTGAAAACAAATAGAAATATTCTTCAGTCACAAAGTATTTAAACAGATATAGATATTTGTTTCCCACAGTGGAATTCAAACACATGACATAAGGATCAACTCCTTACTCATATACTCTAGAGGATAGGCCCTTACCACTGTACTACGTAGGCGACAGTATTGAGAGTTAATCGTGGATATCAGAACAAGCTACTCTGGGCTTATACTCTGTATATAAGACTTGTATGCAATGACGATAGTTTTATATACAAATATAGTTTTATATACAAGGTAACCTAACCTAACTGATCATGTTGAGTCATATTAGCACAAATATCTTTCAGCAAACCTTGACGGATGATCATGAGAAATCTTCAGTTGACAACTAAATAAAATAATTTCGATGAAATGTATTGGAGTCAAAAAATGTGTCAAAGATTGTGTGTAAATGTTGTGATGTCTATTATGAAATGATATGCATTCTTTTTCATAATTATATATGAATTATTCGTGTATATTTTGAATGATTGGTGTTTGTTTACAATTTTTCTATCAAATATGATCTCTTTAAATAGAAAAATACATTATCTGCACCGTAAATCTGAAAGTTTCCCCAAACATTCATTTTTTTTAATAATTAAAGTTCATTTAATAATTAAAGTGCAAAAAGGTCAAGAAATGTAGAATTGGTAAATATAAACCTATTTCTCGTTAGTTTGTGTTGGAAGGTAAATATCTTAATCACTTTTTATAATCATTTGGATATGTTCTTCATCATATTAAAGATTAAAAACTTTCTGACAAAGACTTCTGAATGTTTTTTTTTTTACAAATTTAGGGTGGAAAATTGACTGATAAAAGTAGACTTCATTTGCCTACATTTTATTCCACGTGGACTCATCTTTTATGTTGAATAAAAAAGAATTTACTCTTAAGAAGTGTTGCTTAATAATGCTCAGTCAATAAAGTCTATAAACGACGAGATTTAAAGAAGTATTTGTTTTGATTTTTCATATTCTCTTCATGACAAGTACACCTAAAAATGACTGACAATGTGAAGTATGTAAGTATGTAATTACCATTCTTAAGCCACAAGTCATATCTATGAAAATATACACTGGTCTCCATAAGCCATATGAGAGATACATAAAATATTAGGGAGACCACGTTTTCATATATATTTTTAGGAGGCAGGTTTAATGAAAAAATAAAGCAAGAATCGCCTAAATGGTGTTCTATAGATCATTGATCTGGTATTCCTCTTTAGTAAAATGCAAAATTAAAAAAAAATGTATATTGTCTCCTTAAGCCATATATAAAGGTCTGGTCTCCCTAGTACATAAATCAGAGTTATATATATTGCTCTAAATATAATAAATGATAAGTACTATATAACTGTACATTATATGCGAGAAACAGAAAATTCTACTGTCTTGTTTCCAGAGAAGGCACCTCAAAATGCCAAAAATGAATGCTTTATTTCTGTTTTTATAGTGTACCAAAACATATGACGGATACGAAGGATTTATACTAAAAAAAATGATAAAAATGATGGAGAGATTCTCAAATTTCTATGTTTAAATTTCAAGAGCATATATTTATTACTCTTTCATTTACATCACTTTATTATCCCTTCTTTAAGAGCCTCGCGTTATTTCAACGTCAAAAACACACATTACGACGTCAATCTAACTATCAGTTGAAAAATCGGTTTAAAGATCAGTAATATAAGATTGTGATTAATTTTTTCAAACTGTAATTTTCTTATTTCTGTTGTTTTATATTAAATACTTTCCTGCTTTAAAACAGTAAATACTAGTAAATACTCTTCATTTTACTGTGAAGCGCGAACTATTTCGCGATGGAAACCCCAGTCGTCTCCCTTAAAAGTTAAACAATCAGTGCAAAAATATCTGTAATGTAAAAATAACAGGAATTCGTCTAAAACGTTTAATCAAACAGTATACTAGAATCATAGGCGTCGGAACCGGGGGGGGGGGGGGGGGGCTAGGGGGGGACTTAGCCCCCCCCACTTTTTTTCCAAATATTTACTTAGTATAGACATTGAACATATCTTCGTAGGTTTAGCCCACTCACTTTCCACAGATACGTCTTAGTATAGTTTAAAAATGGGGAAAGTGGTGGTGTTTGGAAGAAAATTTTTGGTACTGGAGTTCGAATTTAATTGTCGACCGAAATTTTGGCAACTCCTTATTGTCGAACGACGGACATTCGACTTTATATTCTGACCGCCGATGGTCGGACGATGATCGAAGGTTGGTCGACGGATTGTTTCAATTGAAGAAATCGATCACCAACGCAGAAAAAAATATGACTTGGACCGACAGAAACAAATTTGTCGACCGACAAAAATTGGGCAAGACAAAGACCGATGAATTGCCGACCGTCACCCGAGAAATCCCATTTTTGCTTCAAAAAATCGTCGGCCGTTGGTCGTTTTTGGAAGTATAATGTGACTCGGGTTGACAAACTTTCGTCAACATTGTTTAAATTATACAGTTTCAGCTATAGATATTTAAAACAATAAACAAAAAAAACCATTCCCATTCTTTGATTACAGCGGTTGCTAGGATTGCGAAAAGAATTTGTCCAACCATTAGTAAATGAATGTATTTCTACATGCAGTGCATCCATGTGTTCTGCTTTCGGATGCAATAATTACAAATACCTCGATCGGTAAATTCAAAGTCATCATTAGTGGCCAACTTTTTTCAAGACCAACTTCCTTTCACTTCCAATTTTTTCTGCACACAATACTACATTTCATTGATATCACTATACTGTGGTAAGAAGAGGGGGGGGGGCAACCAACCTTTCAATGGACATTTCCAACTGTAAAGGTAATGTTGGGAAAAAAGTGGGGGCAGGCTTTTGTACCATGTCTGAATTTATTGTCACAAGATCCTCCTTTATTTGCCATCATGGTTATATTTTGGACCTTGGCCTTGTAGTCTGACATACTTTGAAATACTTTGTTCTTGGTATAACCTTCGAACAGTTGAAACAAGGGCTTTAATAATTCACAGCGTTACGTTTTCTTGTAATAAGACCTTTCGGTTTTACTGGAGGGACCCTTTGACATTGGAGTATGACTTACTCCCGGAAAAGTTAATCTTTGTCATATAGTTATATGGGTGGTGCCAGGAATTTTGTAATTCACTCGCATACAAGACGTTCCAACAGTTTTTTCCTCCTCACCTGGAAACATGACTTACCCTTTGAAAAAATACATATTTAATTTTAGACCAGATGCATGACCTTCTTTTCGCTACAAATATTTGCTTTATCTTTCCGACTTTGTTCTTTCAGTACGAGCTACTTTCGGAAATCTTTGAAAACTATAACTTTGCGATAGTTGATGCCAGCTAAGCATTTATTCATAAATTAATAAAATACTTTTTGGAATTAATGTCGCAACTTTTGCAGAAAATATACATAACCCGCTGCGGGTTAAGTTAAGTATTGTATTAATAAAAGATGAATATATCATTGTATGCATAATCGATGAAAAACCATTGTTAAGAACTCTATGCACGTGGCTTGTTAAGTGTCATTTATGCTCTTAGTAATGGAAGTGATCATGATAAGAAATAAAGGGGACAAAAAAAATCAGTGGATGCTAATATATTTCACTCATGTTTTACTTTTATATGAAAAGACGTTTCATGTATTTTTTTTTTGATCTTGAGGTTTTGATTATACCCGCACTTTCGAAAGAAAGTTCGGGTATATTGTTGTTACTCATGTCCGTCCGTCCGTCCGTCCGTCCGTCCGTCCGTCCGTCTGTCACACTTTTCTTCCCTGAACTCCTCCTACATTTTTCACAGTAGCTTAATCATCCTTTGGGAGATGGTTGGGGGTGTCATGTAGATGTGCAGTAAGGTTTCGGAATTTTGATTTTGCCCCGGGGGATCAAATGGGGGTCGAAAAATGACGTTTTTTATACAAAAAGCCCCTTCTTCCCTGAACTCCTTCTACATTTTACTCAGCAGCCTAATCATCTTTTGAGAGATGGTTGGTGGTGTCATGTAGATGTGCAGTAAGGTTTCGGAATTTTCATTTTGCCTCGGGGGATCAAATGGGGGTCGAAAAATGATGTTTTTTATACAAAAAGCCCCTTCTTCCCTGAACTCCTTCTACATTTTACTCAGCAGCCTTATCATCTTTTAAGAGATGATTGGTTGTGTCATGTAGATGTGCAGTAAGGTTTCGGAATTTTGATTTTGCCCCGGGGGATCAAATGGGGGGGAGGAAAAACAGTTAAAATACTGCAAATATTTTTCCTGATCGAAAAATGACGTTTTTTATACAAAAAGCCCCTTCTTCCCTGAACTCCTTCTACATTTTACTCAGCAGCCTAATCATCTTTTGAGAGATGGTTGGGGGTGTCATGTAGATGTGCAGTAAGGTTTCGGAATTTTGATTTTGCCCCGGGGGATCAAATGGGGGTCGAAAAATGACGTTTTTTATACAAAAAGCCCCTTCTTCCCTGAACTCCTTCTACATTTTACTCAGCAGCCTAATCATCTGTTGAGAGATGGTTGGTGGTGTCATGTAGATGTGCAGTAAGGTTTCGGAATTTTGATTTTGCCTCGGGGGATCAAATGGGGGTCGAAAAATGACGTTTTTTATACAAAAAGCCCCTTCTTCCCTGAACTCCTTCTATATTTTACTCCGCAGCCTAATCATCTTTTGAGAGATGGTTGGTGGTGTCATGTAGATGTGCATTAAGGTTTCGGAATTTTGATTTTGCCTCGGGGGATCAAATGGGGGTCGAAAAATGACGTTTTTTATACAAAAAGCCCCTTCTTCCCTGAACTCCTTCTACATTTTACTCAGCAGCCTAATCATCTTTTAAGAGATGATTGGTTGTGTCATGTAGATGTGCAGTAAGGTTTCGGAATTTTGATTTTGCCTCGGGGGATCAAATGGGGGTCGAAAAATGACGTTTTTTATGCAAAAAGCCCCTTCTTCCCTGAACTCCTTCTACATTTTACTCAGCAGCCTAATCATCTTTTGAGAGATGGTTGGGGGTGTCATGTAGATGTGCAGTAAGGTTTCGGAATTTTGATTTTGCCCCGGGGGATCAAATGGGGGTCGAAAAATGACGTTTTTTTATACAAAAAGCCCCTTCTTCCCTGAACTCCTTCTACATTTTACTCAGCAGCCTAATCATCTGTTGAGAGATGGTTGGTGGTGTCATGTAGATGTGCAGTAAGGTTTCGGAATTTTGATTTTGCCCCGGGGGATCAAATGGGGGTCGAAAAATGACGTTTTTTATACAAAAAGCCCCTTCTTCCCTGAACTCCTTCTATATTTTACTCAGCAGCCTAATCATCTTTTGAGAGATGGTTGGTGGTGTCATGTAGATGTGCAGTAAGGTTTCGGAATTTTGATTTTGCCTCGGGGGATCAAATGGGGGTCGAAAAATGACGTTTTTTATACAAAAAGCCCCTTCTTCCCTGAACTCCTTCTATATTTTACTCCGCAGCCTAATCGTCTTTTGAGAGATGGTTGGTGGTGTCATGTAGATGTGCAGTAAGGTTTCGGAATTTTGATTTTGCCCCGGGGGATCAAATGGGGGTCGAAAAATGATGTTTTTTATACAAAAAGCCCCTTCTTCCCTGAACTCCTTCTACATTTTACTCAGCAGCCTTATCATCTTTTAAGAGATGATTGGTTGTGTCATGTAGATGTGCAGTAAGGTTTCGGAATTTTGATTTTGCCCCGGGGGATCAAATGGGGGTCGAAAAATGACGTTTTTTTATACAAAAAGCCCCTTCTTCCCTGAACTCCTTCTACATTTTACTCAGCAGCCTAATCATCTGTTGAGAGATGGTTGGTGGTGTCATGTAGATGTGCAGTAAGGTTTCGGAATTTTGATTTTGCCCCAGGGGATCAAATGGGGGTCGAAAAATGACGTTTTTTATACAAAAAGCCCCTTCTTCCCTGAACTCCTTCTACATTTTACTCAGCAGCCTTATCATCTTTTAAGAGATGATTGGTGGTGTCATGTAGATGTGCAGTAAGGTTTCGGAATTTTCATTTTGCCTGGGGGGTGGGGGGGATGGGGATCAAATCGAGGTAGAATTTTTATATATTTTTTTTTTTTACATATATTTGACATGTTTAATCACCCTGCCTTCAAGAACTTCCCTAATATCTTATGCTGCAATAGCTTTAAACCATGATCATTTAGAAAATGATTGGTTTGTTTTGTGTATGTGTAAAATGGTTTCAAAATTTGAATTTTCATATGGATGGCAAAAAGGGGCTGGAAAAATATGGCACCTCCCTAACCCTGGTGGTCATGATTTGTACAAACTTGAATCTACACCTCTTTAGAATATTTCCATATTAATCATGCTCTTGGTGTTCCTGAAAAGAAGAACTTTAAAGATGTGTTTCCTTTTATTCCTAAATAAAACTTTGATCCCTAATTGTGGCCTGACCCTAGCCTGAGGTGATGATTTGAAAAACTAGAAATATGTCTATAGGACATGAATGTCCCGCCAGATGTGTATTACTAATGGTACATTAAACAAGAGGCCCATGGGCCACATCACTCACCTGAGTACTGAAGCTAAGAAAAAGTAGAAATTGGTTTATTATTGAAAAGTTAAAATCCAAAAGTAATCCCATGATCAATCATGGATTTGCTTTTCTTCAAAGAATTTTCCCATATATTTCTATGTAAAACTTTGGTCGGCCATTTTGGCCCCACCCTACCCCCTGGGGTCATGATTTGTACAAATTTGAATCTACACTACCTGAAGATGCTTCCATATAAATATGATGAATTATGAATTTGTCATTCTTGAGAAAAAGATTTTTAAAGAATTTTCCCATAAATTTCTATGTAAAACTTTGGTCGGCCTTTTTGGCCCCGCCCTACCCCCAGGGTCATGATTTGAACAAACTTGAATCTTCACTACCTGAGGATGCTTCCATATAAATTTGATGAATTATGGCTTTGTCATTCTTGAGAAGAAGATTTTTAAAGAATTTTCCTATATATTTCTATGTAAAACTTTGGTCAGCCATTTTGGCCCTGCCCTACCCCCAGGGGTCATGATTTGAACAAACTTAAATCTACACTATCTGAGGATGTTACTCCATAAGTTTCATCTTTCCTGGCACAGTGGTTCTTGAGAAGAAGATTTTTAAAGAATTTTCCAATATATTTCTATATAAAACTTTGGTCGGCCATTTTGGCCCTGCCCTACCCCCGGGGGTCATGATTTGAACACATTTGAATATTCACTACCTGAGGATTTTAACCCATAAGTTTCATCTTTCCTGGCACAGTGGTTCTTGAGAAGAAGATTTTTAAAACATGCCACCAAATTTTCATTAATTCCCAATTATCACCCCTTGAATGAGGGCATGGCCCTTCATTTGAAAAAACTTGAATCCCCTTCACCCAAGGATGCTTTGTGGCAAGTTTGGTTGAAATGGCCCAGTGGTTCTTGAGAAGAAGTCGAAAATGTGAAAAGTTTACAGACAGCTAGACAGACAGACGGATGCCGGACAAAATATGATCAGAAAAGCTCACTTGAGCCTTCGGCTCAGATGAGCTAAAAACTAAAAACTAAAATTTGTATTTGTGTATAAAGTTTGATGAAAATATCTTAAACAGTTTTTTTTCAGAATTGAAACTAAAATATAAATAAATTGGATATAGATAATAAATTCTCATCAAATTATGTATAAGTGCATGTTAAACATAAAAATGTCTTAAATTATTTCTTAAAACTAAGCAAAATACATATTAAAGAGGAGGGAGGTCAAGGTCACAGGAATGTGCAAGATGAAGTTTTTGATGCAGCTGAATAGCTCTCACTAATACATATTAGCTTATTATGTTTGATAAAAATATCTTGAATGATTTAATGAAACTGAGCTTAACACTTTGTTTTAAGAAAAGAGAAGTCAAAGGAAAGGTTGTGGTCAAAATGTTGTTCTAGCTGAAAAGCTTACATCAGTGTGAATTTACTATTATCATATGAATTTTGATAAAAATATAATTAATGGTTTATTTGAAACTTAGATAAACACATATTTTAAAAAGTGAGGTCAAGGTCAAAAGAAAATTCAAGGTCAAAATAAGTTAATGCAATAATAGCTCTCATCAGTATGTATTAGCATATGAAGTTTGATTAATATATCTTGAACTGTTTATTCAAAACTGATCTAGTCTAAGACAGTGAGGTCAAGATCACAGGAAATGTCAAGGTAAAAAAGAGTGAAGCATTGTAAAGCTTTAATTGCTTACATCAGTATGTATCATCATGTGAAGTTTCATTACACAACTTGAATCATTATGGTTTCTCTAAAATAAAGCTAAACACTACTTTTAAGAAAAGTTAAGTAAAGGTCAAAGGAAAGTAAAGGTAAACAAGATGTGTTTGTGAAACACTATGTGCCCGGCGGAAACAAAGTTCAAAAAATCTATTTTTAGCATATTGGTCACAGTCAAGGTCACAAGGTCACTGACCGTGGTGTCATATGAAAGAACTTAATCAGTGGAGTATGCATCCCAAATATGAAGTCCCTATCTACTATGGTTTAAAAGTTATGGCCAAAAGTGTAAAAAGCTATTTTTAGCATATAGGTCACAGTCAAGGTCATTGACCATGGTGTCATTTGAAAGAATTTAATCAGTGGAGTATGCATCCGAAATATGAAGTTCCTATCTCCTATGGTTAAAAAGTTATGGCAAAAAGTGTAAAAAGCTATTTTTAGCATCTAGGTCAAGGTCAAGGTCACAAGGTCATTGACCATGGTGTCATTTGAAAGAACTTAATCAGTGGAGTACGCATCCCAAATATGAGGTTCCTATCTCCTATGGTTCAAAAGTTATGGCAAAAAGTGTAAAAAGCTATTTTTAGCATATAGGTCACAGTCAAGGTCACAAGATCATTGACCTTGTTTTCAACTGAAAGGGCTTTATTAGAGGAGTATGCATACCAAATATCAAGTTCCTATCTCCTATGGTTAAAAAGTTATGACAAACAGTGGAAAAAGCTATTTTTAGCATATAGGTCACAGTCAAGGTCACAAGGTCATTGACCTTGATGTCATTTGAAAGGACTTTAATAGTGGAGTGTGAATACCAAAAATGAAGTCTCTATCTCTTATTGTTCAAAAGTTATGGCCAAGGTTAAAGTTGACAACAGACAAACAGACAAAAAGACAAACAGACAAACAGATAAATAGACAAACAGACAAACAGACAGGACAAAAACAATATATGCCCGGGATCTATTGATCCGGGCGCATAAAAAATATTGCCACAGTTGGATAGTTTACATCAGTATATGCATCAGCATATATGAACTTTGATAAAATATCTAGAAAGTAATTTCTTTGAGCTCGATGGAAAGACAGATGGAAGGGTGGAGGACGGACATGACAAAAACTAATACATGTATTCCTAATCATGGCGTAGCATAAAAAACTTGAATATACATTATATGAGGATGTTTCCATATCAAGATTATACATGCAAATTCAAAGAATTGTGGTCCTTTGCTTTCTGTGTTTAAGTGAATGGGATGCCATAATTTATGGCAGATTGTGTATCAAATATGCATCCCTATCATATGTCACTTTATGAAAATTAGGTCAAAGGGGGGAAATCATCGCATGCTCGAAATATTTTGTTGCAGGTAAAGTACATGTCAAATATGAAAGACCCATCTCTTTTCAATCAAAAGTTATATATATATATATATATAAATATATAATATAATATTTTTGAAAAGTAGGTTAAACTTCTAGGTCAAGAAAGTCAAAAGTCATGATATATTTAGAAAAGTCTTTTCAGATGTAATATACATGTATAATTTAAATGCCATATCTTTTCTCTTTCAAAATGATTAATTTAAAATGTTATTTTTTGGAAAGTAGGTAAAATTTTGAGGTCAAGGTCTCACTTGGGTTAAAAAATCATAGTACATTTAGAAAGTTTTGTGGTAATATACATGTGAAATATGAAAGCCCTATCTCATATTATTCAAAAGTTATGATCAAGGTTAAATTTATTGTGACAGATGCACATACTGTCAAAGATGGCCAGACTGACAGACAAATAAGATTTAATGTTCCCTCCCTTTCCCCCAAAACGGGGGACAATAATGCCCTTGCTGTTCTTGAGAAGAAGATTGATGATGGAAAAAATCCCCTGCATATTTCTTAACGCAAATCAATATTGTGTTTTTATGTCATTTAATTGTTTGTTTGTTGTTAAACATCCCTCTCAGGAATTTTTCACTCAAATGGAGACACCCCCACTTGAAAAATAATGAGGACAAGTCGGATTTGAGGTCCACATTCATTTTAGGAGTTTTCAACCATTAAGACGTAAAGAGACAGGAACTCGATCCTTCCCCTCACCCCATCCCAGACCCCTGTTTATATTCATGACATGTATGCAAACTACTGCTTGTTTTACATTTTTAAAAAAATATGTTAATAGCCTATATACAAATACTTTAATGTGGTCCATCTCTTTGAATGATTTTCATTCCTAATTCTAGGAGGATAGGTTGATGAATGAAATGTCAAGCAATCTTATCATTGATGCACTTTTATTTCATTTAATGCAGTCATATTGTGAACATCTCCAGTTAGAATCATTAGAAGAGTGAGGATGACCTCCAGGGGGTTCAAAACCTTTATACCATTAAATTTACATAACATAATAACACAAAAAGCGCAAAATTATGTATGGTCAAATGGAAAAAGTTTCCCACTATTTAGGAGTCACATGATCATTTGCCATTACTGTTTACAGGGACTGGAAGTGTATCTTGAGACCCCCCCCCCCCCCCCCCGAATTTGCAGGACTATAATATAAAAAAGACTTTGGATGCCCTCCACCCTAGAAAACAGACACCACCATAACTTCTCCTTTTATTTGCTTCTCAGGAAATTCTGGTCTGGAAGTCCCCCCTCCCTCTCAGAAAAAAATTCTGTTTTTTGTAACTGAATGTAACGTCGATAACTGGCGATAACTCTTTAGAATGTGAAATTCGTCTCATTGCAGCATCGGATGACCTTTGATCCTTTAAACTTTAACCTAACCAGTTGCATTTCAGACTATTTTACCCAAATCTATACCAAAACGTGTACTTACCGACTGCCATAGCTCCAACTTCATGAAATATAATCCAATTAAACACAAAATAATTCCAACTGACATACATGCAATGATGTGTACACAACACTAGGCCTAGTACTGCACGTGCAGTGCTATCTAAAAATGATTATGGTAAAACTAGTACTTAAGTTAGGTACGTGACGCAAGCCCAATGTGATGCAGGTCTTCATATACATTTACAGTATAAGAACAAATTTAAAATTATTATTTACAAAAGATGTTTTATCTTAACTTTGCCATCTAGGCCTATTTCCAAAAACAGGAAAATAGGGTGTGTTTGCGTGTGTGTGTGTTGATGGGAGAAGGGTGGGGGTTGACTAAATTGATTGGGTATACATGGTATATGGCAGCTTTCAAGGTGTTTCTGCCTAATCAAGTATAAAAAAGTTTGTACATTTTGGAAAAAATAATCAAAAACGCTTTAAACTAATTTGAATAATATTTGTTGTTGATCTATATGAGAAAATAGATTTAAAAAGTTCCAATTATGGGCCAAAAATTTACCCCCCCCCCCCCTTGTTTCAAACCTAATTTACATCATTAATTGAATTCTGTTGTTTAATTTCAGACTGGTAATGAATTATGAATATGAAATACATGTACCTATAAGATCGAGGCCCATGGGTCACATGTTCACTTGTGAATATTATGCTCAATTTGATGAATACATGGAGGCCCTAGCTATTATGTAAATTATTAAATTATATTGACTTTTTCTTTGGTAAAGCCTAATTTTAGAGGAGTGTGCATTTAGAGGCAAACACCTTAGTGCGGGTATTACTGTCTCATGACAGCATCTAGTTTGCTTTTGAATTTAAACCCAAGGTGAAGATATCCTTTCTATGATCCCTTGACCTTAGAGTTTGACTTGCATTTGATATACTTTAACCATGCCACATCGCTATCATACAGGGTTATCAATTGTTAAAATAAAGTAAATGGGTGGGTTACACTGCATAAGGATGTTACCTTAGAAAATTTATTATACACTTATTCACTGGTTGTGAGTGGGATAGCTCTTTTATCAAACCCGAGACAGGGAACTATTCCCCGAGGGCTTGCCCGAGGGGAATAGTTCCTGTCAAGGGTTTGATAAAAGAGCTATCCTACTCACAGCCAGTGGATAAGCGTTTTATTATACTGATGTATATTACAGTTTCTGAGTCTATTGATTTATTGCTGGAAATCAAAATTGGCGGCAAAAATTGCATGAAAATCTTCCCAGGGGTGGATAGCAAAAACTATACCCCGGAGTATAGCTTTCAATGCGTGGAAATTTTCAGACTATGAAAAATAGTCATTTTACCTCCTTAACTTTATATGTAAAACATTTTAACACAAGTATAATAATTCAGATCATCTTAAAAGAAAATATTTAACATCTCAATAAGTCTGATTTTGTATAATAAAACCTATAATATATAAATAACTTTTAAATAACTATACATAGGTATATGATATACAGTACCTTTAATAACGCTCCGAATGAGTTCTGATATAGTAATGATTCACTGATACTGCCCGGCGTCTGAAATCTAGGAATTACCCAAATATCTATTCATAAAGTTCTCTCTCAATCATGTGTTTAGTGTTATTGTGTTATGTTGACATAAGTTATATCTTAATACTTAACACGTTGTCCGATACCATTGAACCTTGAGATTACAATTATATACAACGTATCTAACAGGAAGATAAAATAACACTTATCCCGGAAATATTAATAAAAACCATCTCGGGGGAATTTTTGAAGTTCGCACAATTTGAAAACGACTTCAATCAGTATTTTTACTTTTGTCTGTTCATAGGTCCCCAATCATCTACTTTGACGGGGTCAAACTAGGAACTTCCTGGTGGTTATATTGTTAGCAAAGAGAAACTGCCATCGGCGCAAGGGTTTTCCCGTTCTTTGCAAACAAAAGAGCAGGACCAAATTAAAACCTGTAAAATTTACAGGGTTTAAATTCAGGGTTAAGACACTACAGTGGGATCTCCAAATAAGAGGATGTTTCAAGTGAATGGTCTTAATGGGTCAATGATTTTTTTTCTATGCGTCAGTCCAACAAATCTAATTCAAAATATCAAACGTTTTAATTTTGATATTTTTTCTTTTCCTGGCACGTAAAATATCAAAATCATGAAAAAAGGCCTGGAAAACGTTAGCTGCAGAACTGTAGGTTTCCTAAAAAATAATTTGATAGACCGGTCTGTCAATTTATTTTTTAGGAGACCTACAGTTCTGCAGCTAGATAAACGTCTGATAATTCAGACTGTCACATATCGTTTCATGTTCTTAGTACGTGAATGAGTTAGACTTTTTAGATTGTTAATGATTTTCTGACAATGCCCTTTAACAAAATGTCACTTCCATATCTAATTTGAAACGCGTTCTAAACCCCCATTTTCTATTTGTTAAGTGCAAAGAAGAGATTTTACACACACGACTTAGACTTAATTGTAGTACCCTTATGCAAGAAACAACACAAATAAGCTGAATGTATTCATTACAATAACAGTTGGTGATTCAAACTTAAAATTCATTGCACAACGTGTCGAGTAGAGGTCTAAAGCAACTCTCCAAGTTGTGGCGTCTCAATGTTGGAGACGTTAAAAATAGATATAATTCCTTTAAAGGGACATAGATACAGTTTCAGCTAAAATCTTCAAATTTATTTTTCCATTTTTTTGTTTACAAACAAAGCGAAGTTATTTCTAATTATCATCAAAAATTTGAATTTTCGTTGTCAATATACAAGAGAGATTAAGAGCTCCAAACCTTTGTTATGTATTCAGAGCACGTGTCATGTTTTTGTTTACGTAGGTTAAATATACATATATATGTTGGACCAAACCAGATTCTTTTCAAAAAAGAAATTAATTCTAAATACAATTCGACAGATTTTCGTAATTTGCTGATTCTCGTTTTTTTTGAATATTAAATATGATATTTTCTATATGTAAACAAAAACAAGGCACGAGCCTTGTTTATATAATGAAGAATTATAAGTTCCGTATCTCCTTTGTAAATAAACAAGTATATGATGTTGAATTTTTTGCTGGTCATTAGAACATTTAAAATTGGTTTAAACAAACTTCACTTAATTGAAACTGTGTACATGTCTTATGGAACGCCATCACTGCCTTATAGCATAAAAATATCATTTTGTCAATTTATCATTACGTGATGTGAACATATCTTTACGTTATGTCAACTTTTCATGAGATGATGTAAAAATATCTTAGCATCATGTTAATGCTGAATTATGTCTCCATTTTATAACGTGAAGTCAGAAGTTCATTATGTGAAGTGAAAATATATTTACATTGTGTTAAAACTTTATAACGTGAAATGAATGTTTCTTTACATCATTTCATGTCTTTAATACATGAGGTCAAAATTGCATTACATCAAGTAAATTGTGTTTTGTAATTAAGCTTATCATTACATGAAGTCAAAAGTCCGCATCTTTTTATCAAAGCATTATTACGTGATATGGATTTATCTACATTTTACGGTGAGAGCATCATGATGTGAGGTGAACACATCTTACCTTTATGTCAGTGCTTTATTACATGGTGTAAAAAGTGTATAACATAATGTGCACTTAAATTATATCAACACTTTATTACTTTATGTCAAAACTCCAAAACAATTTTACTTGGTGTAAAGATGTTTTTTATATAATTTCAAATCATTATTACATAATGTGCACTCTCTACTATTTGGTCTAAGTAGTTCATTACATGATGTGAATTTATCTTTAATTTAATATCAAGTCGCTATAACACGATGTCAGAATTTCATTACATGATGTGAAAAAAATGTCACATGTGGCCAATTCTTTACTATATTGTGTCATCAATATGCTACATGACGATGGGAATCTATTACATGGTGTCAATTTTCCCTTACGTTTTGACAAATCATTATTATGTTATGCCATTGTATCTTTACATTGTGTCTAAAATGCTTAGCCTCTTGTCAGTATATCTTAGAATATTTCAACTCTTTATTGTGTGACGTAAGGTTTAGGTTATGCCTAAAATTTCGTTTTGTGTTTTCAGTATTACATGCACATATGTTAAACATGCAAATAATTTAAATTAAGCATATCAAATATTAAACTATTCACAAGACTTAATTTATCCTTAATTAAATATCAGGTTAAATTTATAAATAGGATCATGTTCCCATGGAATCTTTATTGACGATTGTTTTTTTTTAACGTCGAAATTCAATGGCTGTTTAATCTCATGATTATTGCAAATCAAATAGTATGTGTCATGCAGCAATATTTTTCTTTTTATTTTGAATTATTTTGAAAAGTCCGAAACTTCTGATCTAACAACAAAACACTGTCCTAAGCTTTTTATCAGTCTTTAACCCTCCTTTTTTTTTTTTTAAAAAAAAAAAGTGTAAACACATCGTATTTCATACGTGCACTGGTGGGTCGGTGGGGAGAGGGGGGATCCCGCCCTCCCATCTTTAGTGACCAAAATATGCATGAAATTAATCAATTAATTTTACTTTGTAGGACATTGCAATCCCTAATGGGACCAAATTTTCTACCCTTAAATGTCCGTCAAGTACACAATACTCTGATATTATATTAAAGCATTTTATAGTGGAAAAGGATTGCCCACGAGAAATTTTCAAAAAGTTCATTAATCAAGGAGTAGTTAATTAACAAAGATTGCATTGAAGTCTATGGGGAAAAGCGTCTTTTCAAAATAAAAATTCAAATAATTTGAATATCGATAAATCCTGTGGTGGAAAGATGCATTAAAATATTAAAAATAGAATGATAATTGAAAAAAAATTTCTTTACCAGCTAAATTTTTTTTAATTGATTTTTTTTTATTAATTAAAAAAGGGGAGATAACTCTTACTAAAATTCAAGGTCATGAATTAGGACACATCCCACTAAACATACTTATAGTAATAAATGGGATCTATGTCTAAATAAACTGAGTATTGAATGCCTACATATCGTTTATGTCTTCAATTTCATTGAATTTCTTCCTCTTAGGGATTGAAGACCTTAACATAAAGTATAACTGAAAAAAGTTGAAACGTTTTTTTAAAAAAAATCTAAAGCCTGAGAGCTTCCGGGCTTTCACCCCCTGGTCCCCAACTTAGACACCATATCGTCCCCCTTTAGCTACTCTTTTCAAGAACCCAAGATCGCCACTGATATGAGCCCATGTTTACTAAGGCATAGTCAATTGATTTAAGTGAGGGACTGGTAGATTTTTGTAACAGAATTCTGGTCCTGGAATGGTTGAAAAATGACTAATTCCAGTTACGTTGCATCGTTTGAAAGTTGGGGGAGGTTTGTCAGCCAGAAAAAAATAACGTACAAGAAAAAGCAAAAGAAAAAATGTATATCCAAACTCAAAAATCCTATTTCGAGTGAAAGGGGGGGGGGGGTCCAACTTCGATCAGTCCTAAAAAAATTTCCAAATATATTACATTACCCTTATACTTCAGCAAAAAGTGGGGCTGAATTTCAATGAACATTTTCTATGACAAAGTTATGTCGGAAAAAAGAGGAAGTCAGACCCCCTCCCCCTCATATAATGTGTCTGTAATTCGTCCTAATTAATCAGGACCCCCCCCCCCCCTTCCTTCCCAGTCGTGAAAACACGGTTATCAACTTTGACATAATGTAAATGTATTTTACAGCACGTAATGAACATTTGTAATCAACATGATAAAGAATTAACAAAATGTAAAGAGAGTTTTAAATCACATAAGAAAAAGTTAACATATTCTTATTATATATCCACATAAAGGAATGGAGTTTTGACATAATGTAATAAAGTATTGATATAATATGGAACGCCGAGACTGTCTCCGTAATATATGTTCACATTATGTTATAAACCTTTTTACATCACGTAATAAAGCACTGACATAAAGGTAAGATGTATTCACCTCACATTGTGATAACCTCGGCGTAAAATAAAGATACATTAACATCAGGTAATAATGCTTTGTTAAAATAGAAATATACACTCACAAAAGGGAATGGACTTTGACTTAATGTAATGATAAATTTAATCATAGAACACATGTAAAACGAAATTAAATTGACGTAATGCAATTTTGACCTCACAAATTAAAGAAATGAAATAATATAAAGAAACATTCATTTCACGTAATAAAGTTTTAACACAATGTAAACATATTTTCACTTCCCATAATGAACTTTGGTCTTCAAGTTATAAAGTGCCGACATAATGGAAGAATGTGTTCACTTCATGTAATGCAGCATTGACATGATGTAAAGATATTTTTACATCACCCCATAAAAAAGTGACATAACGTAAAGATATGTTCACATCACGTAATGATAGATTGACATAATAAATGCATAGTTTTATGTTATAAGGCAGTGATGGCGTTCCATAAGGGGGGGGGGGGGGGCAACCATCCTTTCAATGGATATTTTCAATAGTAAAGGTAATGTTGGGAAAAAAAAGTGGGGGGGGCAGACCCCCCCGGCCCCCTTGTTGCTACGTCCCTGCAAGAGGCTTAGCATTTTTGACACAATGTAAGGACACGATGACATCACGTAATAACGATTTGTCAAAAAGTAAGGGCAAATTCACATCATGAAATAGATTCACGTCGTCATGTAGCATATTGATGACATAATGTAGTAAAAGAATTGACCACATGGGACAAATTTTTGACATCGTGTAATGAAATTCTGACATCGTATTATAGCGACTTGATATTGAGTTACATGGAAAATAAATTCACATCATGTATGAACTACTTAGGCCAAATAGTAGAGAGTGCACATAATGTAATTATGAGTTGAAATTATATAAATATTTCTTAACACCACGTAAAAATCTTTTGACATAATGTCACAAAGAGCTGATATAATGCAATGAAAGATTGACGCAATATAATTGAAGCGTGAGTAAATGTCATAAAAAAGTGAACATAATGTAAAAGAAAGTTAACGCAATGTAACAGTAGTGTTTGTAAATGTCACAAAGAGTTGACCTGGTGTTAAGGAAAGTTGTCACAATGCAATGGTAGTGTGAGTAAATGTCACAAAGAGTTGACATAATGTAATAGAAGGTTGCCGCAATGCAATTGCAGTGTTCTGCTATAAGGCAGTGACGGTGTAACGACGAAAAGTGACCCCCGTAGAATATTGATCAGGGGGTCATTTTTCTACATAGAAAAATGACCCAGGGTCAACATTGGTAGGGTCATTTTTCGACCGTAGAAAAACATTCCAGACCAGGAATTCTACGACTCCACACACATTGAAAAATGACCCCTATAGAAATTTGACCCCCTACTTTTTTTCCCCCGCTTGAAAAGTGGGGGATATTGATTTGGGTCTGTCCGTCCGTCCGTCTTTCTGTCTGTCTGTAACGCTTTTGTTTCCACACGATATCTCGAGAACCCTTTGTGCTTTCGCAATGAAATTTTGCATAGCAACTCCCTATGGCCCAAAGAAGGTTAAAAGGTCAAAGGTCAAGGTAATAAATTCGCAAATTCTGTCTGTTATAACACTTTCGTTTTCGCGCGATATCTCAAGAACCATTTGAGCTTTTGCAATGAAATTTTACACAACAACTCCCTATGGCCTCAGAAAGACCCCAACTGATTTTGAGGTCAAAAGGTTCAAGTTCAAGGTCGTAAATTTATAAATTCTCTCTGTGAGTAACATTATCGTTTCCTAGCAATATTTCAAGAAGATTTTGAGCTTTTGCAATTTAATTTTATACCAAAACTCTCGAGGGTCACTCTCACCTCTCTAAAAGTGTCCCGCCCCGTTTGTTTTATAAGTATTTGTTGTATTAAATGCCGCTATTTTAGCACAGGGGCACGTGGAGAGTTTTTACGTATGATACAGGTTCTCGGCGGACTATATATTCTTATCACATCTATTAGAACTGTTAAATAAAGGCTAAATTAAACACCATGCATTGTGTACAATTTTGACAAAATTGAACGTGTTTGCATATAATTTCCGTAAGATGAAAGCGGCTCCGTTTTGTAGTGGTATGTCTCTCGCTTCACATGCGAGAGGTCAAGGGTTTGATTCCCGAAGGATCCATTTTCTTCTCTCTTTTTTTTGAAAAACTTTTTTTTTACTAAATGATAGTATTCAGCACGTGAAATGAAAAAGGTATGACGTCTGGCTTCTACAAACTCATAAAATCATCATTACAGTGTGATAAATACTCTAGATAAAAAGAATCTTCTATATACATACTAAAGAATAAGCACTCAAGTCTTTATATCCATATTGGCATATTTCATTTGCTTCAGTGTACATGTATACATTTAATAATTCTACAAATTCAGTCAGGGGGACACAAATTCTCTGAATTAGCTTGTATACAATAAAACCTTATATCTGTGTCTCCTGATATTTTTTTTTAAAAACTTTCAAATGTAAGGAGGGGGATTTTTAAAAATGTATCTTACTCGTTTCCAACATATATTTGATTGCATATCTTTTAATAGTAGCATCATAATC
The DNA here is from genome assembly GCF_032062105.1 of Saccostrea cuccullata. NCBI lineage: Eukaryota > Metazoa > Mollusca > Bivalvia > Ostreida > Ostreidae > Saccostrea > Saccostrea cuccullata. The sequence continues at coordinate 24,173 of NW_026936255.1, read as the reverse complement.
AATGTATCTGGTATGGATGGATTTTATTTTGGCTTGCAGACTCCAAATGAATATCCCCGAAATTAGCACTTTTAACCAATTCTTTTCCGGGTTAGGGTTAGATAGGGTTTCAATTTTTACAAATCCAAAAACATCTCTTACCAAACTGATATGTTTGCTGCAGGCCTGCAGCAAGTCTGCTGCAAGCTTGCAGCAAACAAAATTGTTCGCAGGAAGAAAATTTTCTTGTTTGCAGATGATTGCCGCTAGCTGCGATCTTGTGGCAAACATTGCAGCAATTGCTGCAAGCTTGAAGCAAATTCGCAGGAACCCAGAATTTTTGCAGGAACATTGCAAGAAACATACACGCCAATATAATGTTCGCAGCAAGTTCGCAGGAAACATTGCATGAATTGAATGTTTGCAGGAAGTTCGCAAGAACAGTAAACAAGTCAAATCAGCCAATGAAATGCAGATTGTACTGGGTCAACACAGAACTGGCCATTTTGAAATGTTTGAAAAGTTGTACATGTTTTAGTATTTTGTTAGAAATATATACCGTTTTGAGTGATTAAAAGTGCAAAACTCTGGATGTAGGTGTTCATTGGCATCCGTGATATCTAATTGGTAAGATCTGATGTTTTATTTTGATGTAAAAAAAATTCTTAAAAGCAGTTGTTTAAGTAACTGGTGTAACTGCTAGGTCAAATCTAAATCTATTTATTATGAATTCAGTCCTCATTTTAATATCACATATGTATACTTCTTACATGTATTAATAGACCCAAATCAGTTATATGTTTTTAATTGAATTAGTAACTGTAATCATGGTAATATTCAATTAAAAATATTTGTAAAGTTCTTAATGTTCTGTTCATATAAAAAAGCTATAATGCACTTAGATTTTAAAAAAAGTATGGAAACTTTGTCTAGAAACATAAAGAGAGCCTATCAAAACTTCATAAAATTGCATCATTTCAGAAACATGTGGTGGATTTTCTCTAAACTTAACAGATTTAGGTCAGGACAAAAGCTTTCTGCGAACTTGCTGCTTGTACACAGGAATGTGCCAAAGCTATAAGGAAATTGTTTGCTGCAAGTTAGCAGCAATGTTTGCTGCAAGCTTGCAGCAATGTTTGCCGCAAGCTTGCAATTAGGTTTCCATATATGGTAAAACGGTTGCAGCAACCTTGCTCCAGACTTGCCGCAAACTTGCAGCAAACACCAAGGCCTTGTATAGACTGTCAAGCCTTCTTAAGATACATTGCTGCAAGCTTGCAGCAATGTCTGCTGCAAGTTTGCAGCAATGTTTGCTGCAGACTTGCAGCAAATATTTGCAGGAAGGCAATATTTTCGGTAAGGGATAGCATAGAAGCGAGAAAAGCAATGTGATATAACTATATAAAATCAATTCCCTTAGTTCTTACATTTAAATTTACATATATGTATGTATTCTGCTTTAAAATACATATTTTTAACTACCTTATATAATTTAAATGTACTATACTTTTTCCTGTATATACGGGAAATACCATACACATCGAGAACATTCTTATAATGATAAAAAAAAATAACCCAAAACGGACAAAAATTTACATCTGAGTGAATAATAGTTCACAGATTTGATAAATTCATTAAAAGAAACTTCCTTTTTCTAAACTTTTTAGCCCAGACACCTGACAAATTGTTGCTGTAACATCCCCTTTCTTCTGAGATTTTCTTAGACACTAAATTTGCAAATACAAATGAATTCTTAGTCTATGCCATTACTTCGATATTTAAAGTCCTAGCACATACCTATGGCAAGCCCTTTTACTATTTATTCGTGAAATACAAAAATCTTTCAATAACATAGATATCTCTCTAGCATAGAGAGATATCTCTTTAGCTTATAGAGATATCTCTTTGACTTATAGAGATATCTTTATACCTTAGAGAGATATCTCTTTTTGTAAGATAGGTACCTCTTTTACTTTAAGAGATATCTCTTCAAACAAGAGAGATATCTCTTTAAGCAAGAGAGAGATTTCTCAATAAGCGAAAGAGATATCTCACTAAGCGAGAGAGATACATATATCTGTTAAAGTTAGAGAGATATCTCTTTCACAAGGTCAAAAGTGATATCTCTCTTAGTTAGAGACACATCTTTTTTGATTTTCAAAAAGAGGTATCTTTCTAAGGAAAGAGATATCTCTTTTCTAGCAATCTTAAAATAAAATAATTAATTCTCCCCTTTAAAACGAAAGCGAAACAGGAAGTAAAGTCTCTGGAAAAATGTCGCTGTTATAAGAAAAAGACTGAACATGATTTACCCAGAATGATATATGTACTATGTAAACGATAATGCGATAAACCCATTGTTTTAAACAACAATTAATAAAAGTTAAATACTAAGGAAACGAAGAAAGTAAGCATAAATTCTCAAATGCAATGGACCGAATTTTCTCAGCTTATGAAAGCATCAGCTATTATTATTACTAACTTAAATCTTGACAACACTGAATTAGTAAAGCTATAATGTAGAATATCATGAATATGTCGAAATTTAAAAATACTTAAGTGTACTTCCGTGAATAAAAAGCTTACTTCCGGTAAAGGGAGAAGTCATTTCAAATGGAATAAAATATAAATAATGAAGAGAGATATCTCTTGCAATAAAGAGATATCTCTTTTTGCTTGAGAGATATCTTTGTTAGACATTTTTGAAAGATATTTTTTGAACTTTGAGAGATATCTCTTAAGACTGATAAACTAAAAGAGGTATGTCTTTTATTTACTCTAAGAGATATCTCTTTAACTTGGAAAGATCTCCAAAAGTAAAAGAGATATCTCTCTATGTGAAAAATATATCTCTTTAACGTTCAGAGATATTTCTTTTCACGAACGAGATATCTCTCAAGGAGAAAGAGATATCTGTTCCAGTGGAAGATATCTCTCTAAGTACAAGAAATATCTCTCTAAGTTTAAGAGATATCTCTTTCCCATAGAGGTATCTTTTAAAAATGAGATCTAGAGATATCTCGTTAATTAAGTTGGGAGATATCTCTATTTTTAAGAGATATTTCTCTAAAATGAGAGATATCTCTGTAATTTTAAGATAATTTTTTTTCCGAATAAATAGCAAAAGAGCTTGCCATAAATAACGTCCAAAAGTTAAAGCCAAAGTAAAGAATTGGAATTTTGTGTAAGAGTGTGTGAAACTCCAAGGTAAAGGTCAAAAGGTCAAATTTGGTTGTTCCCAAAGAAAGGTCTTGTCACAAAAATTACACCTGTGATCATGAAATATGAAAGCCATAGTCGCCGCCAGTCAAAAGGTATGAGCAAGGTTAAAGTTTTCTGCGGACAAACAGACGGACGGACAGTTATAAAATTATATACCACCGAAACTTTGTTTACAGGGGCATAGATATTATATGTAAACTGACAGCTCTTTCATAATGCACCATTTTTTATTGGTAAAAAAAATCCTAACATCATCACACGTAAGTACATGTAGAAAGGGGAAAACGATACTACATGTGCCAGTTTTGGGTATTACGAAAACTTTTTTTTAGCTAATCATTTTTTATGCTTCAACCCTCACTTTGTTAAAGTTTTGATGGCACTTGCAAACGACAAAAGACATTTTAAAGGTTTTGAGCCAACCACATTTTTTGTATCCCTGGTATCATAGGTGAGAGGCAATTGAATTTAGTATTTATTTTTACAAACTAAACCATCCCATTTTTATGAGAAGTTTGAATGTTCGTTCATAGAAAACCAAATAAGATCAAATTTTCTAAGCAAGCGCCCTTCTTCGCGCCAGTTTTAAAAGTAGAGATCAAAGATTTATTAAGGGTAAAATCAAAGAGATTTACAATTATGGAACTTTTTAAAGTTTTTTTTTTTCTGACATCATCTAGAAAATGATCTTTTTAAGGATTAAAATGACAACTGTGGAAATGTAATAAACAAATCTCTATGAATGCGCGTATCTTTGTTCTAATAGCCTAAGAACATTTTGATAGATATTGTTTTCATTTAATGGAGATAAAACGGTTTGTATTATTAATGTTAGGTATAGTATAGCTTTGATTTTGTTATTCAAGCTTAAAAGCTTTCAGAAATGAACACTTCATATCATAAGGCTGCTTGATATTACTTGTATGCATTCGATTTACAAGGATATTCCTAGCAAAACGAATGTTTTTGCATCAAAAAATGACAAGGGGTCAATATTCTACGGGGTCATTTTTCTACAATGCACACGGAGAAAAACGACCCCTAGGCCATAATTTCTACAAAAAAGTGGGTCATTTTTCTACGTAGAATATTGACCAGGGGGTCAAGTTTCTACGTAGAAAAATGACCCCCGGTCAGTATTCTACTGGGGTCACTTTTTGTCGTTACAATGGCGTTCCATAATGTCCCCTTAATGCACTAATGATATGATTCTTTTTATCACGGAGTGTAGCCTTACTGGAAAAAAATGTTATATAACTTTCGACAATTTAGTGTAAATTCCAATGAAAAATTGAAAAATCTTGTCAAGGTGACTAATTAAGTTTTGGTGAAAATGCATCACTTGATCAGTTCATAGGGCTCACGGCGGATGTAACTGGTCAACAGGGGAAGCACGCTCCTACAAGGCACCTGATCCGGATGACCGACCCTCGAGAATTTCCAGGTGTCTGTGTTTTACACAGTGTTTGACAGATTTTTATCTATTTATAGTTTGATTTTTTAAAAATCGTTCACCGTTCCTTATTTTCACATTGAATTGAAAACAGGGGAAGCACGCTCCTACAAGGCACCTGATCCTGATGACCGACCCTCGAGAATTTCCAGGTGTCTGTGTTTTACACAGTGTTTGACAGATTTTTATCTATTTATAGTTTGATTTTTTAAAAATCGTTCACCGTTCCTTATTTTCACATTGAATTGAAAACGAGTTTTTCCATTCAGGCGACATCATAAAAACTTCGAGTTCATATCTCACATTCTTGGTATAGTAAAATTGAAAGCTCTTTTGATATTAATGTCAAAGGATAAGGTAAGAAAAGCATACCTCATAAAAGTTTTTTCTGATTTCAATTTACATTTTGTGATTATCAGATCGCCTTCATCTTATCTAAGGTGGAATGTTTTTAAAAAAAACTACACATCTATGTCTATAAATAGTTTATGCATGTTGACCAGGACACTTGTAGTTGTTTATCTTGACGTGTTGTCCTTTGCTAGGGACAAATGAACTTGTAAAAAGTTTAAAATCATATATCTAGAATTGTCTTTTGCTAGGTACAAATGAACCTGTAAAAAGTTAAGAATTATAAAACATTCACGTGCATGTACTTCGCTCTTGAAATAATAAAAAACACTAGTATGGCTTAAATTTGTTTTGTTTTTTTTCATCCACGAAAGATTTTAAAAACAACATTGAGAAATAATGAGTCATCTTTTTTTATTGGAACTTTATTAATATAGAAGGTTCTTTCCCTAATATTTCAACAAATAGGAAATATTTTATCTGATTTGATATAATTACAAAGACGTTTTACAGACAGCTACATCTAATGTTCTTAAGGAGGCTGAGGGATCACCAAATTAACCATCAGATTAATTTAATTTTTTATATATGATATCTTAAGCTGCCAATTATCATTTGGCAAAGAAAAATTTCACACATTTTAGTTTTAGAATTTGACCATTTTTGTATATCTACATATGGAGCTCTTCTTCTCAAGGAGATCAATATAGTCTAAAAATGGCTGCGATCCCCAGCCCTCTTAATCAATTGCTAGGGTTTTTTTTTATCTTGTATAACATCATTCTATGTGATAATAAATTTTATGTTTTAGTTTTATTGTTTATAATTTGTAGGATTTTACAATATCAAGTGCTTGGTGTTATGAATCATCGTTCTCGTTCATACTTTTATGAAAGGAATTGCGTTGTACTTAAGAAGTTGAATAATTAATTTAAAAAGTAGAAAAATTTGGTTTGTTTGATAAAAGAAATATGACTTCGAGTAGACCATCATCTCCATATCTTGATTGTGTACAGATAAGGCTTAGGTCCCCTGAAGAATAGTTTTTACTCTTATCGATAAGTCACAGAAAATCTCCAGTCTAGTAACACAAAATTCTGACTTAAATTTAAGACAGCTTCATGATCCCGGAGCCAGGTCTCTGCTATGATAAAAGTCTTTGACTTTAATTATTAGTCTTAATTTACACACCGATATCTATTTGTCAATTGTGTTCCATGAAAAAAATAAAGGAAATATTTACATTTGTTTTTACCCAGTTCCTTTCCATACGAGTTGAAACCGGTGATAAAGATTACAAATCGATAGTCCGTTTGAAAACAAGGTCAATATAATTATGATGTATAAGTAAAATATTTGCAAAACACCTACTTTGGCTGTTTAAATAAAACAGCCCTGTCTAAATCCCTATTACATCACTTTATGCATGAATGGCCGGTTTCGACAATGAAAAAAAAAACATTTTTTTTTTTTAAAATATAAATTCCATATTGAAATGATTGAAAAATAATGCTATTATATAAATATTGCCATGCGATAAACAAAACCAAACGTGAAATTGGTAAAGGTGAACTTGAAAATTTAAAAATAAATACCTGAGACTAACCTGAGATCAACACCATTCGTTTTTAATTGATAGTCAAAATTTATTTCATTTCAGCTTTTTGTAATTAGTACTTGTTTTACTTTCTAGCATGTCAATAAGGCTACCTCATCAAAGAGTGCGGGAAGAAGTCAATCATGATTTTTAAACAAAACCCGAAATACTTTCAAAGTGAACAGTCCTTCGAAAAAATGTACTAACTCATATTAAAAGTTAGTTGTAAGAAAAAAGTCAAATAAAAAGCAAATGCTTACTGGAGCAGGTTAACTTATAAAGAAACTAAATCCAAGACTTTAAATATTGCGCTAAAACTAAAGGATGATAGTATGTACATGTTGTACCAAAAGGTCAGTGTAACCCCACATTTACTACATTTAAAAAGATGATAGAAAGTTTTCTTTCAAAAAGTAAGAAAATAATTATACAAAAATATTATTAAAGAAGTAAATTATTTAAAACTACCGGTATGTAAAGAGAAGTACATGTAAATATACATGTGTAATCAAGTTTAGCTGTATAAAATTTCATGTTTATCCATCGAATTACTCAGTATTGCGTTGTTAAATGAACTATAAATTTACAGATTTACAGTGATACATGTATGAAAATTGAAAAAAAAAAGAAACTTTTAAACTATTTGATTTTGTAAAGCAAAAACGTTGATAATTAAACACTAAAATAAATCATAGTTAACATTTATTTAAGATTTATAATTGGGGTTATTTTTTTATACTTAATTGTTTAAATATCTCTTTAAGTAATTCAAATTTATATCGAAAGATGAAATTCCCTTTGCTAACCATTTTTAGAAAGTAAAATTATAAATCAAATATTAGTGTGTTGTGAAAAGTTTAAGAAATTTCAAGGGTTTTTAGTGTGCAATAAATAGACCTACATGTATTATTAATGTCAGGATGTTGAAATATAAGATGATCATATAACAACAAATGCGTGCTTTCTTTATTAAAATAGGAAGAAGGCGTGTTTCCGTGACCTGATTTATTAATTTTTGCTCTTTCATAACTTCATTAAATATGTTAATATACACGAGGAAGTTTATGTAGATTTCAGTAATGTTGTTGTCAGAAGGTAAAACGAAGAAAAATGTTTTTGAGTGCAAATAACCTTACATGGAATCTCATTTAAGTAAATGAACTCGTTGTAGCTGACCTATAGAAGAAGCATTAATTGAGATAAAAGAGATTACAAGGTAGGTAAAAATCTTATACATAGACCTACATGTAGCAGCCATGTTTACATATGGTAAGATCGAGATACTGTTTGAATTTAAGGTACGTTTATTAAATCTGGAATTCTCCATGAATGCAGATGACTGGAGATGAGAGGACTGCATGAATACAGATGATTCAGCTGGTTCTCAGGGGAAGGGGGTTCCATACTAAACCAGGTTATACAAAATCAATCTGTGTTCCCTTTTTCGATATTAACCAATCGAAGACAAGAATACAAAGAAAATTAAATTATTTTTAGAGACAAAATTTAATGGGAATCTGAAAAGAAAATCAAGAACAAATCAGGGGTCATTTTAAAAAGCAAAACCAGCCATTCATTTAGCACTGAGACACATTTAAGCATGAATAATGTTTGAAAATATAAGACAATCAAAATCTGCACAGGTAATTCAATTAAAGCAATAAATTATCAAGCTGGTTGAAATAGACTCATTTGTTTAAATTTCACTTTATAATCATAGTAAAATTTTATTTTAAATGAAATTCAAATCATATTTTACAGAGAACTCTTGTATTTAGAAAGAGTGTACAAACAAGAATACACGAAGAATTGGATCTGTGGGCATGAAGTAAATGATAAATAGGATCTGACACAGTGACACTTATGGCCTAATTATGCCTTTACCTTCACATGGCCAATATAGCACGTGCCAGGTTTCCTAAATAGCGTACAAAATGTGGATTAAATAAAGACAAAAATGGACAATGAGAAATAGAGTCAATATGTGCAAACTGTGGTTTAAATATATAAAAATAAAGAGGAACCATTTTTCATTTCATTCAGTGACACTAGCCAGAGATTTATACTCCAGGTTCCTCTTTCGGTAAAACCTGATTTAAAATATATCAAGGGCTTCTTTGACAAAGCTTCAGTTATCTACAAAGGGGGGAAATACCTTTGTACAAATGCATTAATTCTTGGTTTGGTAATGAGATGATTTACATATTAATACTGAGGAAGCGAAAAGAGAGCATTTTCTTCAATATGAAACCAAATTATACGTCATGCTTTGTGGATGCCAACAGGCCGAATGATAATGTCCTTAACTCTCTGGAATTAAAGAAAAACATTTTCAGTTTATTTTCAATGCCTAGAATTTGACATGAATATTTTCAGTTATCAAAGTTTGAATGAGAATGGATGTAATTAAAAAAAAGACATATTTTTCTCTGTTATATAAGGAGATTATTTATAGATATGGTCATGTGGGGCCTGGTCTTGCAAAATGCGTCTTCTGAAATGACATCTTAGACGACTTTGTAACGACAGTTTATTTAAGATAAAAACACTTCAAAGTTTGACCATTGATTTATGGAATATGTAGATATGTATTTCCTCCTGATATTGATGCCGTAAAAACAAATAAGGACCAAATTATGATTTGTATATATCATAGCTCATTCGATCCACTATACACTTATAATATGCAAATAAAGGATTTTAAATTGCTATCTGCTTCCAAGAAGGTCAACTGAAGTTTTTGACTAGTCATTCAAAGGTCCCTAAAATGGAAGTTTTTCTTTAGGGAGTTTACAATTTAAGAAGAGATAAATAAAACTACAGAATACAAAAAGAATAGAGGATAATTTTTTTAAATCAAACATGGAGTGTTTTGTAAAATCTTCTGAAAGGAAACTATGCAAGAAAAGGCAAACTTATAGTGTGAAATGAAACATGAAGTCTACAAGTTATCATAATCAAAGGTTGTTAAAACAATGCAGATCGTAAGCAGAGCCAACTCAGACCTCAAAAACATCAGGGGTGGGATCATGTGCCATAGAGACATAAGAACCACCTGTCGACGCGGTAACACACGTCGTCTGCTCCTTGAAATTATTGAGAAAATCCGTAGATAATTCACTGCTGGTAAAGTGCGAATCGAGAAAATCTTGGTTACGGACACCAGCTACTATTGGTTTACATCAATGAGGCAGTTTATGTCAACTAAACGATCAGAAATAATAGAACGTTTGATTAAGACGTAATTATTAATGTTCAGTATGGTTTAATGAAGTAGAATTGCTTGTTGGTTGAATAGATATAAAGAGCAATCCAGTAAATGCTTTAGGTCACACCCGTTCAATGTATTTTGCTGGATCTATTCATATTTGCTTTTTACGTTTTAAACAAGATTTACACTACATTATTTGTGTTAAAAATGATATGAGTATATACTGTATGAATCATTTATGATTCCCATTGTCTATAATATTTCACAAGATTAAAACTTTTGATGCAATATAAAGTTTTCTGATAACAGCGCGAGTATGGCTGCTGTATGTGCGACTCTTGGCACCTGTAATTGCTATGATTGACTTCTGTTCTGCTTCATAAGGTGCGACGTTTTACTGCTGTATCATAAATGTATTGTTTTCCGTGAAATACATTTAAATTTTATATCAACACATCAGATAGTGCAACATCCTTGAATAAAGCCCCAAAACATATACATACAAGTTGACGATTTGTTGCTTCTATCGAATATTTAAAATGTATTGCATATACCCCCCTCCCCCTCCAACATGATTTGTTCCATATTAAAATGTGAAAAAATAGAGGATTTAAAAATGCAAAATTCACTATGGTTAATTGGTTTATATTGGATTAGTTTATTTTCTTAAAAATCATGAACTTGTTTCAGTAAAATATGTTACTGGAGTATAATGTTCATTAAGGTTCTATCCCAAAGTTCAATTTTGATAATTCCAGATTCACGTTGTAAGTCATTTTCAACTGACTATCTCGAACTTTAGATTTACAAACTTTCAATGCATGCAGAAGAAACAAAAAAGACCTTGGACCACCCACCCCAAGGAAAAAAAGATTGACCTCTCTTTAATGAGATTTACATGTATTTCAAGGGAATAGACGTTGATGCATGTGAGTGTGTTTAATTTTTTTTACCATCCCCTCCCCCCCTGAATAGTTTTTTCAACTTTGACTTGGAAAGATGACATGGATAGGTATTAAGTATCTCCGATAATTAACTTGTATGGAATATTTTGATCTCTCAACAAAATATTCTCTTATTTGAGTGACATACATACACCGGTCTATTTATTAAACATCCACACCCTTAACATTATTTTTCAATGCACATATAGGAAGAATAAGGGGCGCAGGTGATTGACTAGCCAACAAAAAATGTCCAATCTCGGAAGAACAAAGTTGCAGAACTGTAGTGTTAAGTTATGATTTCATGTTTTTGCTTCTTTGACTATAAAGACTTAAATATAAAACCATAACGCTGCCGTTCTGCAGCTAGGAAGTACAGTCCTTTTTCTTCGTGTGTGTAGGACCTTTTTCTAACTATTCCATTTTCCACAACGGCCATCTTTGCTAGCCAGGGGTTTATGATACGTTACGTATACTTTCCTCATAAACAGAGGAGAGTAGCGTATCAGAAACCCTTGTTCAGCCAAGATGACAACGGCTTTGCAAACCTTACGGTCAGCCGCAGGAATGTAGCTCTCCGACAACGGGAGAGCTGCAGTGTCACCAACTGGAAAAAAAATGTATATTTATTTTGCATAAAAATGCGCTGCTTCTCGGTTTCAAACTGTCATATTCTCAAAATATTTCTAACTGGGCGTTCCAAATATATTTCTTTGCAATTTTCACTAACTATTTCCACAACGAACAACTGTTGTAAATAGCCCTCCATGAAATTGAGACCATGAAATTTCGCATTTTTACTGTCATTTTTAAGATGACAAGATAGAAATCGCTTCGATTGCAACACGCTTCGTGAAGAAGTCTAGAGGTCATGAATTCTTTTTTAGCTTTTGTGCAGTTGAGATAAGACTTTGGAGGAATTAATCCAGTACCAATTGCAGCGTTTGTGCCCTTACAGATCTTTGTTTGGGTGGCACTGTACATAGCACTTCGGTCGTCTATCTCATTTTTTCTCAGACCAGCGAGTTACAGAAATGCAGCTACCTTACGCTTACAAAAAAGTTTGGGGGGAACATGTCTACATAAAAAATTATAAACATGAATTAAAACTAAACAAAAGACTTTTCAGGAAATAAAGTACACCCCAAATGGCATACTACGTGCCTGAGATGTTACTGGATACAATGTAAATGAAGACTCCACGCAACACAATTCTAAGGAATCTAACATCGTGCTTTGAATAAATATAAATTGCAAGGAAAAATATTTCCATTAAGCATTCGTTTATTGCTTAAAAAGTTTGATCGCTTGATCACAACATTCGCATATGTATACCTGGTGCAGTTTTAAATTATTTGGTGTCATCGTCTTGCTCGTTTTACCATATCACTCTGTTTAAAAGTAACAACAGAATATAACCAAAAAACACAATATCCGTAAGAAGAATCTATGAAACATTTTGTATTGCTTCAAGAAATGATCAAGAATGATTATAAATTACAAAAATTAGTATTCTTTTTAGGCAAGTTTGAATAATTTCATATTATTCACGTTAAGTAACATAAACCAACAGTCTCAGAGACGTAAACCATTTGTCGCATTTACACAAATAAGAAGTCGCCTGTGTCAAAATTTTACAGAAACCAGTTGTAGCACCTACAAAATGAATTTGCTAGTTATTGGCAAATTCCATGGAAATAATTCATCAAAAGCACATTTTTTGAGTTCAGGGCATTAAATAACGTTGAATTAAAGTTAAATTATCGACTTAAACTGTCCAATTAGTCATGTAATACTTTATGCATTATTCGTATGCGAGTACATGAAAAACACGATGTAAACAGCCATTTGCATGTAATGTTTCGATATTGAACCCTTTTCGGGTATAAAAGCAATCCAATCGCTTAACTATTTAATAAATTTGCTGTCTAGAAAATGATTTTTATTGTGTTATATCAAAAAATATGTATTAAGCTAGATAATTCACAGGTGCCAATAGTAGCTGGTGTCTGAAACCAAGATTTTCTCGATTCGCACTTAAACAGCAGTGTAATTTAAACCGAGGAACTTGTAAAATGATGACTTTTAACGACAGATTTTTATATTCTTGGCTCATTAACTTATTTGTCAATAGCTCACCTCGTCTCGTTCATCATACGTATCGAATCATGTGGGAGACATAAACACCATATACAGGTGTTAAAGGTATATTGCTATATACATGTAAGGAGGGCAGTTGGCAATAGTTAAAGACATCATATTTACCGTGTATATTTTTAAGTATCCATGAGGAGCTTGGGAAAACATTAAATGCAGATTGAAGATAGAAGAACACATGGGTTTTAAATCGCCCCTTAATTAATTGCTTAATTTTTTTACATATATATGATGCTTTTAATCGTATCTGACAAAGTTTTAGAGCAAAAAATGAAATACTGATCATTCAGACAATAAGTGACCAAAATAGTGATTTGACGTGGATATGACAACCAGCACATGGCTTGGGTGACAGGTCGGCAAGGGATGCTCACTCCTCCATGGCACATGATCCCATCTCTGATGATTTAGAGGTCTGTGTTTGCTCTGCATCTGACTTGTATTGTTTGAATGGATTATTGAACTCAGAAACTGTTCGTAATCTCGGCCAAATATTTCACTTCATAAAATTGCTTTCCCCTCAAAAACGTCAACGATTTTTTTTGTAATTAAATTAATGCTAAGTTAATTACATTTTGAAACATTTTCATGGTAAATCCTTTTGTTTTGTTAAATTCATTAAAATAAGAACAAGATATTATATGCATAATGGTCGTTTAAGGAACAGTTAAATCCTTTCGAAGATTGGCTATATAGCGAAATCAAAAGACTTGTTTTTAACTGTTGATTGTGCAAATACGATTACATTTTTATTACGTACTGTTTGCGAATTTATTGATTTCAGAATGATCTGTAAGGTCAGGTTTTGAGTATAAAAAAGAGTGAAAATAACGAACTGTGATCAATCTCATAAAAACTTAAAGCAATGCAAATCTGTAAAGAGAGTATTAACACGACCCCTGGTAATTCCCGAGGACGAACCATGTGCCTAGGAATAGTAAGCATTACTTGTTACCTATCACATCAGCAATGATCCCAAGCAGACGTAATTTTCAACTTAAGTACAAAAAAAAAATGGAATGTAACAGGTCAAGCAAAATACAAACGAACCTGATAGCCAAGAATTACTAGTAAGTTCATAATAACGACCATAGATCTTAGAAAATACTGACTTAAAGCAAGGTTGTTGAAATCCCTGTAACGTGAACTTATGTGTGAGTAGCCTGCCTTAGTTTAAAAACTGATCGTTCTAATGCCCTGTTCACAAGGAGAGTTTAATTCGAATTAAACGTAAGTTTACAAAAGCGAATTAGCTTCGCTTAGCGTTCACACGGAGAATTTAATGCGAATTAGTTTAATTCGAATTAATTTACTGCGCATTAAATTACTTCGCATTAGCTAATTCGAATTAAATTCTGACGCATGCGTAATGGCAAAATTTAGTCAAATGCCACTTGTCGGTGGTCAGCTATAGGTACTTGTGCTATTTTTGAGTGAAAAACTAAGGAAAATTTTGTTAATCATCAAAATGTGCATACAGACACTTTGCCATTATGTCAAATGGATCTACTTCTGCATAAGGTGACGTGATCTGCAAATGACGTCATAATAGCCGTGCTGACGCCGGGCTGCAGAAGTAAAATTTTAATTCGCATTAGTTTACTTCGAATTAGCTGTCGTGTGAACGCAATTTAATTCGCATTATTTTAATTTGCATTAGTTTACTTCACATTAATTTACTGCGAATTAAACTCTCCGTGTGAACAGGGCATAAGAACATGCCCTTTAGTAGCGAATAAGTTGGGAGACATCAACACCCATATTCAGGTGATATCGGAGAATTTCTACATAAATAAGGACTGTTGACGATGGAAAAGCTTTATTCGTCTCCTTTGTCGTTATTTGTTAGCATTTGTCGTATGTAGTCAGTAAGGCGTCGAATATAAACGTATTTGCAGACTTTGTGCTGAGATTTGTCTCAAGCCTACTTGGATATATAAAGATGACATATAAATAGTAGTAACTATTGTTCATTAATACATGTAAATCTGTATGTTGAGTTTAAGCCAAGGCAAATGTTTTCTTCTCTTGTAGAAGTTTATGACCTTCTTCTTCATAGAAATATAAAATCGGATGTTTTTCTAATTTTATATGTAAATTTTTTTCACTTGAACTATTTTTCCTTTACTTATTTTTTTTGAGAGATAATTTACCAACATATAGGTGAATGAGAGCAAGTATCATGTATGGGTCATTGTACAGTTGACCAGTAGTTTGAAATGGATGTGACAGGGTTCAAACCTATCTTTTACAAACTGTAGGCTGAAAAATTAAAGTAGGTTAAGGGCATTATATTTGTCAACACGTGTCTGCGTAAATCTTCTTTAAATATTTTTAACAGATCTTCTTTTTTGAGTTGGAATCATGATTTTATTTCAATTATAAATATGAAATATATGCACGATGTTATCATTTGCACATTTCAGCATGCACTGGAAGAAAAACTTGTTGCACTGATTAAATAAACAATTCACATACCACAATTGTTAGACTTAGGCCTTTCAACTAATTTTTCAAGTTGCACATATGTTAAAAAACTTGATTGATTTATAGGTACATGAAATTATCAAAAAAGATAACTTATGCACGCCTTTAATTAAATCATTAAAAAATTTAATTTTTTGTAAGTGACAACTTCGATGTTGTGTTTTAAGGACAGGTAACTCAGGTGTGAAAACTGACCAACTAAGTGCCGATTTATGAGTTATCGTTTATAGGAATGACATATATATAGGCTGCTTCAGCATTGGTATTGATATGTACACAAAAGGGTAACCGGTTCCTTACATTGTTTTGTACACAAAAGTATTGATCAAAAGAAGGAGAATGTCTTCACTCTACCTGAAATAACAGGGTCAAATGAATGGGGAGCAGACTATATTCAACATTTTTAACTCTCTTTGACGATTGTTATGAATAAGAAAATATAATGTCATGTTTTTTGTTTTCGCGCTTTTGCGCTTCCTATATGAACATATATATACTCTTCAAAAAAAGAAACGCATCGTGGAATTTTAGTGACACAAGGAACATAAAGATTATTTAGTAAAATGATGCATTGATAAAACAGAAATGTGGTAAGCAACAGGAATACTATCTAAATGTCATAATTACTCAACAATTTTAAAATTATAGTCAGTTTAAGACCATTAAAGATCAATATCTATTATGCCCCCCGAAGACACAAATGATAGCCACAAACGGCATCTAATGGAAACAAATGCGTGTAATAAAAACTGCATAGGAATACTCTCCCACTCCAAATGTAGAACTTTAGTCAGTTGTTGCAAAGTCTGGGGACGCGATAAATAATGTAAATCCATTTTGTCAAATGCTGCTCAATTTGGATTAAATCTTTTAGATGACTTTGACTGAAACAGGTTGTTGTTTCTTTGCAAGAATAGGTGTGTCAGACGAGCCATATGTGGCTGTGTATTGTGAGATAACAATACGGCTCTAGGATGCTGCAAAATTGAATGGGTATGTGTAGGTAGAACATGGTTAGAATACCTTTTTCCATCAAAGTCCATTGAATTCCAATCAAATCAATCTTACTTTCTTATAATACCATTTTCCATATCATTACACTACCACCACCAACTTTTCTAACGTCCTGGAGGCAGTTATCTATATTACCTTCATTAAAAAGCATTAGCACTCTTAAACTTATAAGAGGCTTTCAGATAAACATTCTGGACTAGTAGGTTAACCAAAATCTTCAGCAGTGATGCTGTGGTCATATTCTATTCATCTGAAATCTTTGAAGTCGATATTTGGGGTGTTGTGGGGTCGGAACAACGGCATGAATAATCCTTTTGCAATAATTCGTAGTCAACTGAAAACGGTCTTCTTAGATGATCTGTGCAGTTCAGGGATAGCTAATGCTTTAGATGACGTCCTTGCATTACATTCATGTAATTTGCGTAATCCTCGGAAGTGATGCTGTGCTGCTGATGTCACAGATAGTCTAAACATTTCGTGTTCGAAATGGTTTATGACTTATACGTTAGATATGGTCTATGTGTAACATTAAAACCTCTTGCAACTGTAGATTGCGGTATCCCTGCTTCCTATCGCCAATTTTCCTATTTGTGCCACGCAATATTCAGATGCAGCAATTTAAGGAAGCGTCATTTTTCAGATAAAACCAGATTCAAAATATCGAGAACCCCCGCTTTTGATAGCCCCTTTGTACCTGAAGGAATTGCATTGTAATTCAACAAATGAAAATTGAGATCAAAATTTTGGGGAAAATTTTGCAAAATCAGGTCTTTTTGTCTGTGAGACTTGTAGAATAGCTGTAAAGTTAACAATTGCATTAAAAAATCATTCATTTTACTCGAATACATCGTATTCATACAAAAATAAAAGGTATGACGAAACTATCAAAAATTTTCAGGGCATTGTTCCTACTATGCGTTTCTTTTTTTGAAGAGTATATTTTTACGAGTAAATGCAGCAATTGATTATCTTACTTGTGTTACTAAGCACGAAGAAGAAAGACTGAGTACAAAAATTAAATTAGGTTAAAACTACGAAGGAGGGTAGACTTCACTTTTTATTTTAATTAAAAATTTTGCTTACATGTAATCTAACGGTGTCTGCAACTATATAGTTAATAAGTTTAACATTAGTGCTAAATTTTAAAACCACTGGATTCTACTGACAGCAGAGAAACAATTCGGAAATGCTAAAAACTGACCTGTCTATAAACAGTTCGATACCTAGGACCTGCTCTAAACAAGATTCAGCAACGAGTTATCGTTCATAACAGCGAACCCTAGCGGCAGTTGAAAGGCCTAGTAAAGTAGGTGTTAAGTGTTATTGATACGTTTTTATGAATACAAACCGTGTATCAAATTAAAAAGCAGAGTAATTTTGAGAAACTTTCTCGACGTTGTTGACGTTACAATGTTGGTTAACTGTGCTCCGTGGTAACAAAACATGTTGCTTTAAAACTTGGCTATCAAGAATTTTATTAAATCAAATGGAATGAAACTTCACACTTCGACAAAATAAATAATTTTAATTACGAAAATGTGCTGATCCATAATCTTGTGATAATAATATGACGATGAGGAACATTGTTTACGTATTTTTTGAATGACCCTCGTATATGATCCCAAGCGTACGAAATATTTAAATTAAGTACAAAAAAAAAACTGTAATGAAACAAGTCAAGCAAAATACAAAAAGAACCTGATAGCTAAGAATTCCTAGGAAGTTCATGATAACGACCATAGATCTTAGAAAATACTGACTTAAAGCAAGGTTGTTGAAATCCCTGTAACGTGAACTTATGTGTGAGTAGCCTGCCTTAGCTTAAAAACTGATCGTTCTTAGAACATGCCCTTGAGTAGCGAATAAGTTTTAGACATCAACACCCATATTCAGGTGATATCGGAGAATTTCTACATAAATAAGGACTGTTGACGATGGAAAAGCTTTATTCGTTTCGTTTGTCGTTACAGTAAAACTCTTATAGCGAAGTCATGGGGACCTGTGAATTTAATTCACTATATCCGTAATTCTTTATATCTGTATAACAAATTTGTATAACCATACATAGCGAATTCACAATATGCATGTTTTCCTTCAAGTATTACTGGTACTACCAAATATGTTAGGGAAGCAAATATAACAAAACATACCTTCGATAACATAGATTTTATAATGAATTGAATTTTATATACAAATGCTGTAAGAAAATAAAGTCGGTTCAATTTATCAAATTTTGAGATCTTTAAAAGTTCGTTATAATAATTGTGAATTTCATTATATTTAACCTCAACAGGACTCAAAATTAGTTCGCTATATCCGCAATTTCATTATATCAGAGTTCGTTATAACCGTAAAATTTTACACAGATTTGTTAGGAATTTTGCCGGGGACCCAGAAAAACTTCGCTATGTCCGTGAATTCGCTATATCCGTGTTCGTAATAAACGAGTTTTACTGTATTTGTTAGCATTTGTCGTATGTAGTCAGTAAGGCGTCGAATATAAACGTATTTGCAGACTTTGTGTTGAGATTTGTCTCAAGCCTACTTGGATATATAAAGGTGACATATAAATAGTAGTAACTATTGTTCATTAATACATGTAAATCTGTATGAGTTTAAGCCACGACAAGTGTTTTCCTCTCATGTAAAAGTTTATGAACTTCTTCTTCATAGAAATATAAAATCGGATGTTTTTCTAAATTTATGTTTTAATTTTCACTTGAACTATTTTTCGTTTACTTATTTTTTGTGAAAGATAATTGACCAACATAGGGGTGAAAGAAAAAATGTATGGGTCATTGTACAGTTGACCAATAGTTTGAAATGGATGTGACAGGGTTCAAACCTATCTTTTACAAACTTAAGGCTGAAGAATTAAAGTAGATTAAGGGCATTATATTTGTCAACACGTGTCTGCGTAAATCTTCTTTAAATATTATAAACAGATCTTCTTTTTTGAGTTGGAACCATGATTTTACTTTAATCATAAATATGAAATATATGCACGATGTTTTCATTTGCACATTTCAGCATGCACTGGTAGCAAAACTTGCTGTTCAGATTATATAAATAATGCCATACTGCTATATGCTGATCGAATTATTAAAATGCTCTTCTATGATTGAGATAAAATCCACTGCACTAGCTTTAATATTTTAATATGTGGAGCAAATTAACAAAATAAAATCTTGCGCAAACTAATATCAGTCCGGTACAATGAATACAATTGCCATTATATAAAAAAATAATTGAAAGTTTGCATTCCGAGTTTGTAAACCCCCCCCCCCCAACCCAACCCCAAAAATCATTTTGGATACTGGTCTACTGCAAGAAGAGAAGCGAATAGTACAAAAATTTTTGCTTTTGCTTTTACAGTATATGGTTTTATGCACTTTAATCAAGTAAGTCTATTAAAATTCTGATAATTCTTATCTATATCAAAATATTTATTTTTAGGTTCTATGTCTATTTAGTTTTTGCTTTTTGTTTTGGTTTCCTAAACACAACCACTTTGAACAATTTTTTTTTTCAAATCTTGAGTCTAAGATGTTAACTCCTATCTCTTTAATAGGTTCAAACTTATTTATCACCACCCACTTAAAGGTACACGTACCATTTAAATCCTATTAGTATCTTATCCATCGAAATCGGACAACAAGATTTTGTCAACAGGATTACAAATATATTACATACCACACGCAGGTGAATGTTTCCTTCCTGTCCTTTATTTACCTGCATCTTTCGGTGTCGCTGTACGATCCAAGAGCAAAAGATACATGACAACTAGTGAGTGTATTCAATTTGATTTTTTTTTAATTAAAAAGTTTTGATGTACTGTAAAGTTCATCACTTTTAAGTCTACCTTGTCTCTTGATTTTTAAAATGAGTTCTTCAAATTGAAATACAAATATTCATATATATTGTATATGACAAATTGTAGTAGCATCACAGACTTTGTCAAAAATTTACCACCTTAATTCCTCAGCTGCTTATTCATTTGAAACTAAATACATACACTCGTAGATAATGGTAATGTAATGCATTACCTCATAACAACCAGTGTAATGCTGGCATTACATAGCATTACAAAGCATTACTTAGTATATGCCTATTTTAAGAAATTAAAATGGACATTGAAAATATGGTTTAGGTCATTTTTTACCCAAATGATAAAATTGAATGAAAAAAGTTAACTTAGTTTAATAAAATTTCTATATCTATTTAAATGCGCTTTTTATTCTGTTGAAAGTATACTTACCTTACATTTAAGTTTTCAAACTTATTTTAGATAAGATTTGATTTCTTAAAAAATTATTTTTAAGTTTTTAAGTTTTTAAAAATCATTAAAAAAAAATTTTCCAAATGAGGTACATCGCTGCATTTCATTACCTGAAATATACAGTAGTATTTCCGACATTTTTTGTTTTCATTTCCGACAATTTTTTTTTTTCATTTCCGGAATTTACCTGTGCGGCAATTCAATGTTTTCTAAGTAAAAGAAAATGGAATTTTAAAAGTATTAATGCCAAAATATTGATAAATAATAAAAACATATATACATACCTGGGTATATAAGTACATGCAGCACTAAGTCTAGGTAAAAGAGTTTAATGAGCATAAAACTTTTTCACCATATTTAATGTGCACTAAATTAAATGTCAGTGACAGCACCATACTTATGTCCAAGTCACTGATAGATGTACAGATTTGGATTTCAATGATTTATTTACGATTTATTCCTTTAAATTTTTCATAAGTAAAGTTATCAAATTTGTTACTATAGGTACTGCTTATGTATTTGAAAAATGTCGGAAATGAAAACAAAAAAATGTCGGAAATGAAAACTAAAAAATGTCGGAAATGAAAAGTTGATAATTACCAAAAATTCCGGAAATGAAATGCAGCCGAGGTACATTAATTGATGTACACTGTAAATTGATAATTGCCACCTTTTCAATAGCTAGAGTGTCATCAAAACACATTATACCTGTGGGGTATGTAACAGTTAAAACAATGCATTATTTGGAGAAGTGCTCCAAATTACCAGTCCCTTTCTTCTGACTGTTTATAAAACATTAATTGAGCTGTTCTAGCTTGAACTGATCATGAAAAACCCATTGTAACAAGGAAAATAGAGGACATGCAGGAATTCTATGCTTATAGCAGAGCTAGCAAAATGTACATAATGTCTACCTTTTTTACAAGTTTGTCAATGCATTTATTTTTTTTATAAGGTACTAGATCAAAATAGCCTTTATGCTTTATTATTAGATATTTTGGACACCTGGGTTAAAGTGCCCCAAAAATTAAATTGCTTTTTGACATCAATAGTTACACAAAAAGTGCATATATTGTCAGGGACCTGAAAATGTACATATTTTATATTACTGACAATTTAAAAACTTGAAATTCCTATGAATGAAAGTTATTGACAAATATATACAAGTACTTGGAGATAAAATTTAAATTATTATTTATCATGTTTAGTTTTGAAGGAGGTGGATACATGCTTATGAAAAATAAATTGCAAAGTTTGGTATTTCTATTTTTAAAAACCTCCAAAAGTAATGGTAATGGTAATGCATTACTTTACTAAAGTAATGGTAATGTAATGCATTACTTTAAGAAAATAGAGTAATGGTAATGGCAATTTAATGCCCAAATTGTTGAAGTAATGGTAATGTAATGCATTACTTTGCAATGTAATTAGCCCCAAGCCTGTTTTGAGCATAATTTTGATTATTTGGAATGATTTTGTGTGAACAAAAAGATATTACTATCATATAAATTGATATGTGGCACATAATGAATTAATCTTTTAAGAAAAATTGACTTTAAAAATATCATATTTATTTATTAAGAAAAATCTACTATAGTTTAAATAGTTTATGGAAACATAGGTAATCAGAGATTACAGAGCTCACCTCAAAGAATGTTGTCTCTAAGTAAGGCAAAGTCGCACAATTAACCAATAAAAAGTGTACATTTGCAAAAATGCAAAATTTATGCAAGTTTGATTTGATATTTTGGAAAAGACCTATATAAAAACTTCAAACTAGTTCTTCATCATGAAAACGTTATTAAAATCTAGCATCTGAAGCAAGTTCGAGAGTTTTCATCCCTTGATGCATCATTTGTGCAAGTTTGGTTTATATAAGCCTTATAGTTTCTTGGTAATAAATCTGCACCCATAACTTTTACGAGGTCCATTTTCTGGAAAATGTATGTCGAATTCAGCATCTGAAGCAAGTCCATTATGTGCATCCTAAGATGTATCATCCATGCAAGTTTGCTCAACATAGAGCTCAAAGTTACTTGGAAATGAAACCTGTATAAAAAAAAAACTAACCTTTTCACTAATCCAGATTGAAAATGTAGGTCAGACTCAGTATCCGAAGCAAGTCTGGTAGTATGCATCCTTAGATGTATCATCCATGCAAGTTTGGTCACTATAGTGCTCATAGTTACTTGGAAATGAGACCTGCACCGAAAACATAAACCTGTTCACTCATGTGGAAAATGTAGGTCAGATTCAGCATGCGAAGCAAGCCTGGTAGTGTGCATCTTAAGATGTACCATCAATGCAAGTTTTGTCAACATAGGGCTTATAGTTACTCGGAAATGAGACCTACACCAAAAACTGCACCAAAAATGTTAACCTGCTCCAAAAACATTAACCTGGTCATTCCTTTGCTGAAATTGCAGCATCTGAAACTTTGACTGGTACAATGAAACACACTAGAAACATCTTCCATGCATGTCTAATCAATATAGGACATAGAAGTACTTAAAAAGAAAACTGCTCCAAAAAACTTAACCTTAACCCGGGACGCCGAGGGTATTACATAAGCTCCCCCAACTTCGTTGAGGTGAGCTAAAAAGTGCAATTCTGAATAAACTTAGTATCACAAACAATATTTAAATCATAGCTTGATACGTTTTCTCTCAATTAGCACAATGGTATGTATTTTGGAATGATGTTTACAAGATTTGTTACAATAACATTTACATTTATACCTTACAGAAAGAAAATCTTACCATCTAAAATCTTTTTTAAGTTAATAAAACAGCTATTGGTTTTGATATAAAGCACTTTTAATAAATTTCATTAAAATATAGAATGTTTTTAGGGGGAAAAAATTAATTTAGAAATGAATTCTTAAAAGAAGAAACACATTTGACAATTTTAAAGCAATATGAGCTGCATTTTTGAAAATTTTATTTTGCTGTTAAAGTGTGTTATTATAACAAGTTTGTATGTAACTCAAACCTTTATGATCAATGAGACAAAAAATAAAGCATTAAATTGTTTCAAAAGAAAGACTTCTATTCAATCGAATACATGTGTACAATATTATGTAAGAAATCATTTTTGAACAGGACGACAATAATGTAATTTTGATTCAATCAAAGTTTATAAACACTTCTTACATCGCAAATATGAACAACGGAAGTTTATAAACAATTTTTTTTCTGTCATTGTAATAGTTATTTACAATTTTGCAATAAAACAAATTCCGACATCAAAGTTGCAGCTCATATTGCTTTAACTTGTTATATAACGAATTGTTATTATTCAGGACGCCTGGTGCCTTTCAATTTTTTAAACAAAGAAATAAGAATGAAATGAGATCTTTAGAACAATATAAATTATGAAATTCTATCGGTTGAAACATACGTGTACATGTATCACTTCTTCAAAAAGATAGAAAAATTAAGAAAGAATAACATTATGGAATTGCACTTATAAGTGTAATT